>NC_057804.1:30899694-30919121 GCF_018294505.1 Triticum aestivum | reverse complement strand
TTTACAGTTTACTCATATTTTAATTACTCTAATAGCATTGTCTTTTGTGCAAGAAACAGAATTCCTTGTTGCAAATGTAAACAGGGAAACACACTCATAAACAATCTTGAAGACCATACCTTCAGTTCACTTTTTCTCAATGTTTTTATAACAAATCGTTCGTCCTGGGAAAGATAGAAAATACTGCCACTTTTCCCAGGTGAAGAAAGCTCCTTTAGACTATCACCCCCACATATGGACATCATGTAATCTGCGGCATCAATATGAAACATTTCCCGAAGATTCCTAGCAAACATAGGTTTGTTACTTAGAAAATGATTATCTTTGGAGAAAATCAAGGAAAGCAGAAGACGCTATCAAGGTTAAGGGTTAATGGAATTTTTTCTTCAGTCTGTGTCATCCATCACTGTCTCAACAAATATTATACATGCAGCATTACAGTTTATACTCTAAATAAATACAAATAGTCGAATTATGAAACAGTTAGAAACGTGCAAACTATTATTCGTGGCACACACTTCAGCATGAGCGGTGCTCTTATGCTGTGTCGCCTTCCGACCAGTCACAGTACTTCATGAATATTTTATAAAAAAACTTCATGAATGTTGTGATCTTGAGTTTCTCACTTGTTTCTGGAACGGCGGCAACTTATTTGTTTGAGATTTAGTACTATTTTTTGTGCTTATAGAAGCAGGGTGTCTAACCATTCTTCTTCTTCGTTCAGATGATGAATTATACATTCAAATTAACTCCTTAGTCATTTTCTACGTCAGTTAGAATGGTGAATCACGGAGAAGCACACGCTAATATTCAGCTATGGATGAGTGAGCCACAGTTTTAAAATCCAATCAGAGGAAATAAGAAGAGTACAGTAGTACTTATAAATTATTGAACACTTTGCAAATTGGAAAGAGACGTACCGGAAGACCATAGGACAATAGTCTTTCCAAAAGAAATTGACAGAGCAGTGTGGAGGGGTATACTGCGAGCCTTCACAAGGGAAGTACATTATTATCCGGGCCCTAGGTCCAAAATCATTTGAACGAACCTCACGCAAAGGTACAGGGGTGATTTTACCCACGGTATACCTGAAAATCATTGTTGTCTGGTCAATCAGTAGCTAATAGAACAGCACTAAACAAAATGATGATTTGAATAATGGAACATCTGATAGCTAAAATAACCTGAACAAACAACAAAGCAGTGAAATTTAAAGAGATGGTTTGATGGGTATAGGCATATAGTACTTAATAGGTGTGGTGTTGGAAAACATGCCAAGAAAATGTGACAGTGACAAGCATCTGTGAACGATTGTTTTATTACCAAAATGGGAAATACTCATGTATGGAATACTATACGTTACATTAGTTTAGTACATCTTCCTCAAAGATAAAATATTCCTTTACACAACATGGACCATATGAATTATCTGGAGCCAGTATTGACCTCTTTCGTCGAAAGAAAAAACTATTTTTTTTGTACTCAAATAAGAAAAACTATGACTACTTGTTAATCTTTTGCCACTGAACTGACTACTGAATGCTGATCTTTCAGGCAGTAATACTGTGCTTGAATTATGAAGTGATTGTTACTCTGGTGCCTGAGATCTGCAAGTACTCATTCCTACTTACGTAGATTACTTCATTTAAACAGGGTGCACCAACCTTAAACATATATACTCATTATGCAAAAGAAGCAACATAAGGTAGATTCCTGCAGCTAAGTTCAGATGACACAGAAAACTGCAGCGACACATTGATGCTATTCAGCGTTCACCTGATGCCGAGTTGCAAATTAAGCATTAGAAAATAGCTCCTGTGACCCTTGTAAATAGTCTCCATTGGCCCTCTTTCTTGTTTTTGCCAGGTATTTTCCTGTGTTTCACCGCTGTCCAACATTCCAGAATGTTTGCCCTTTGGCTGTTCGGAGATAAGAACTCCTTGTATATATTCCCGTTCGTAGACCAAATCCTTATGAACATCACTGTTTTGTAAATGCTCGTTACTTGACAAGGATTTATTGGGAAGATCTTGTGATAGGTGATTTCCGGAATCATCAACAAAAATTGGCGTTGTGCCATTTGAAATGCGCCTGGGGCGATGAAAAAACCTACGCAGCCCCCATTTGTTGCACAGATTTTGCAATAGAAACAACAGTCCAACTTTGACCTTTTCATTACTAGAACTTGAAGCACTTGTACCATCATTATTTGTTGCACACTCAGAAACTTCAAGGTTACAAGGTATTTTACTTCCCGGTTGATAAAATATGCCATGGCCATCCTTGACTCCCCTATCCCACGTACCAATGTAACATGCGCCTGATGCGTATTTGCAGTAGCCTTTCCCATGAGCCAGCCCACTGAGCCAATTACAGTCAAGAGTATCACCATGTATCCACTGCATTACGCCTCGGCCGTTCATGCTACCTGACTTCCAGCTTCCGATGTAGATGTTGCCAGCAGCCCATGTATATTTACCGTATCCATCCGGCAAACCCTCGTTCCACAAGCCTTCATAACTGTCAGAGTTGGAGTAAACCATTGTCCCCATTCCCTGCTTCTTGTTCATCCTCCAAGACCCTTTGTAAACCGAGCCGTCGACCCCCTTGAAAGTGCCCGTTCCGTCGATGAAACCTCCCCGGAAGTCGCCTTCGTAGGATGCGCCTGAAGGCCACTGGATCATTCCTCTCCCGGTCATTTTGCTTCTATCCCATTCGCCGTCATAAAGGGACCCGTCCGTCCACATATACTTCCCCATTCCGTGAGGCACTAGCCCATCGAAGTTGCCCACATAGACGTCTCCATTCGGAAGGGTATCCCCCCTAATCACAAAGAAAAGAATAGCCACCGACAAATATTCAGAATGAAAGAATTAATACTAACACTACAAGTAGTTCCCAAAAATGAACTGCACGAATCTAACATCAATGTGCGGCTGCAAAATCCAGGGAAAGCAGTGAAGAAGCACTTGACATTTGTGCCCAAAAAAAGTAAGGCAGACCAATAATATTAGAAATGTGAATTCGCGCACCTCTGGGCGCTCCCGGTGCTTGCCTCCGCGCCGGCCATCTCAAGGTCCACAGGAACAGCTGAGAAGCCACAGAATCACCGCTCTAGATGGCCTGAAACAGAGCAGAGGAAGCTGTCATGCAATGGCCACTTCGGCTTCGTTTGGAGAAGCATGGATGCTAGTAGTACTACTAGTCAAACTAATACGGTAGTAGTACTGTAACACAGAAGAATTTTACTACTACTAGACTGGACTGCTGGTGCCCCGGCGCAGACATTCTTTGTAATAAGCGTGCGGCAGACGGGTCACCATCGCCTGGGCATCTATCGTCGAATCGACAGCAAGTAAAAGAAATAGTAGTAAAGCACCGGCGTCAAGCATGCTTGACAACGGTTTGTGCTACCCTGTAAGCAAGAAAGGCTATGGAAAAGTTACTACGGTTGTGTGTGGACGGGAGAGGAGGCTCGGATCACAAAAGTGAGCCCCGCTTAGTTTACAGCGGCCACAACAGAAGCAAGAAAGGCCGCCGCAAAGTAAGCAGAGTATGTATCATCGTGGGAGTCGCAGCCCGGCGAATTGGAGCAGGGGAACTCGGATTCAAGCTAGAAACTGCGATCGCTTCCCGCCAAGCTAGAAACTGCTCCCCCAATCGCAAGCGAACCACGGAGCGAGCGAACCAACCACAGCAGGCAGGAGCACGAAGCCGTACCTCAGCTCGCCGGAAGCAGGCGGGAGGAGGAGGACGAGGAGGAGGGGGAGCTCATCGGCGGCACGCCGCCGGCCGGGGAGACCGCGCGCCCATCCGATCCCGATCCGCGCCTAGCCTAGCGCAGGGAGGGAGGGAGCGAGGGGCGGGCAGGGGGGAAAGGGAGGAGAGGCACCGGTACCGGAGGGAGGGCAGGGGCAGAGGGAGAGGAGAGGGGGACAGGGGTGGGCCCGGGATCGGCACCCCACGTTGCGGGTGCGCGGGGGAGCTGGCGCCGACCAATCCCAGCCCGCCCCACCTCCCCCAGATTTTTTTCTCCATGCCCCCGCGATAGGACTGGAGACCGGAGGCGGGCATCGTGTTCGGCCATTAATAATTGGTATTCCTGCGGGGCCTTTCGGCGGCGACAATATTTTTCTCGCTGCTCGGGCGTGACGGGGCTGCCGGGCGCGCCAGGGGACCGGGGGGAGCGGGCGCGTGTCCCCGCGGCGGCGCGCTGCTCGGGCGCCGCGGCATGGCCGGGGTTTATCCTGATTGATGACGGCCTGTGGACGGCGGCGTGGGCGGGCGGGCTTACGGCTACGGGCGCGGGCGGGCGGCCGATGGGGACGGGGAATCTGGACCTCATCCCGTCGCGTCGACATCCTCGACCGACCGACCGACCGACGCCTATGTTTGGAACTCGGATTTTTCCTGCTTCTGCCGGGATATTTACCGCCGGTTCGTTGGCCGTTTGCGTGCGCGCCCCCATGCTACAAGTTTTCTTTCTCTTTTTTCTTTTTTCTTTGAGCAAACGCCATGCTACAAGTGAGCGTTCGTTTCATGCTACTAGTACCGTATTATCCTGCAGGGGGACCACTTGCCATGAGTGGCAAGCTATACCAAAAAACAATAAAAAAACAGGTGAAAGGGCCGTCGGCCCGCCATGTAACAAGGTGATTTCAAAAGTCATGACTTAAGCGAATCAACTTGTGATTTAATGTTTAGAGGGACAGTGGTATCCCCAGCCCATCAAAATTCAAGTCCTACTTATTGCGTATGTACTATGTTAAAAAAAAAGCCATGCCTTAAGACGGGGGACAACACGTTCCTTCTAATTACGGGCCAAGGGGCCTTGAGGCCACACGCGGTATGGGACCCATGGCCCAAGCTGGTGTTTTTAGCACCATTTAAACTTTTTTTATTTTATGGCTGTTTTGACCTTTTTAACATGGCACTTGAAATTTGGAGGGGTAAAATGATGTTGGACCCTATTCCGTGTGTTGGCCGCTCGATAGCGACCAAACACGCATCCTCCTCGTCATTGCTATGTGAATTTGGGCTGGCTCAAGTAGCGCAGGCTTCCCTCTTCTATTTTATGGTTTTCTTTAGATTTTTTTATTTTCTTTTTCCTACTCCTTTGTCCTTTCGCTATTTTTGCAAACATTTTTTAAAATTGCGACCATTTTTTGTTCAGCAAATAAAAAATATTCATCAAATTCAAATAATGTTCATAAAATGTAAAATATATTTATCAAATTCGAATAATTTTCATAAATTTGGGAAAAAATGGTCATCCGACTCAAATTATTTCAATCAAATTAAAATAATTCATAGAAATAAAAAATGTTCATCTAAATTTCGAAAAAAATTGATCATTTTAAAAATGTTCATCCAATTCAAACTATTTTTATTGAATTAAAAAATGTTTTTATATTCTAAAATGTTCATGAATTTCAAAAAAAAAGTTCAGCCACTTAAAAAACGTGTAAATTCTCATCCAACACCACATGAAAACCATGTATTCCTTATACCAACGACACAACAAAATAGAAAGGTAGGGGCGGCAACGGTGAAAGAACATGCGATGCCCCCATGTTTGGTTTTGGTAATTGATGACAATCTCTATGGACTAATGGTTGCCTTGAGTTATATTTGAAGGTTTTGTCCATAGGCTTTTCTTAAAGAACATGTGTTGGTTTCAAGGAGTTTATGAGTTGACCAAGGTGCTATTAAGGAATTATCCAAAGATTGGTCTTGTGAGTATTGAGCTTATTGCTAGTATGTCTTGAAGAAGAAGAGAAGATTGTGTGAACATTCATGTGTATCTTCAAGACATAATCTTTATGAAGAGAGAATATTTCACACAAAGCATAGAAGATACACCGAGTGGGATCAAGTGATCCCATGGTATGGTAAGCATTGTCATTGTGCTTTGTGTACTAACCCATGGTCTATATGAGAGTTCTATGTGGGGTTAGGTACGTGTCCATGGGCTTGCCTCAAGAGGAAGATATCATACAACCCATGAAAAGGATGACATCAAGTGGTGATCGTCATCAAGATTGTCGTGTGCAAGTTCAAGTGGAGCATCACGAAGAGATCAAGTGCTTGAATCTTGCCATCCATTATGGTGTCAATGGACTTGTGAAGATGTGCCGAAGAGTGGCTCACCCATACTGGATTATGGCGGAGCAATCATCTAGTCTTCATCGAGCCAACGCAATCAAGAAAGGTGGTCCAACTTGAGAGAGTCAAGATCGTCATCATCTAGCTCAAGTGGACCATGTGCAAGGCAAAGGTTTGCCCTTGATAGGTTTTCTATTTTACCGGTCTCGTGGTGGTAGTTGGGAGACCGGGTTATAGGATCGTTTGCCGTACTATCAAGGGGGGCTTTCAAGTTGGTAGCTTGATCGTATCGTTAGTAGAGAGCTCAAACCATTGCATCCTTGCATCATGTTTCTTGGTTCTTGTTTGGTTCTCTTTGTGAGTCTTAGAGCTTATGGTCATCTTGATGACAAGCTTGAGTTCATCGAAAACGGAGTTCGCGTGCGTCTTCTATGATGTTTTCGGTGTTGGAGGTTTTACCAGTCTTATCCGAGGAAGGGTTCTCACCATTTTCTTATGGGCCTTTTCTATTTTGATTCTTATTGATATTTCTTTCAAGATTGTGTTAGCCCTTATCGTTAGCTTTTCAACAAACCTGGTTTCATCGAATTCGGAGTCCGTTTGCAAAAGTGGTGGCAGTTTTGGTGTTCTGAAAAGGCTGTAGCGGTACTACCGCGAATTGGAGCGGATGTAATTTTTTACTACCGCTCCAGAGCGGTACTACCGTGGCTCCTACAGCGGTAGTACCGCTTCGGACCAAAAAACTCATCCCAAGTCCTGCGGAGGTAGGCACGGAAGTATTTTTTTTGTACCGCTCGCAAGCAGTAGTACCGCTACCATTTGCGGTAGTACCGTGAGGTCGAGCGGTAGTACCATGAGGTCGAGCGGTAGTACCGTGAGGACGAGCGGTAGTACCGCTCCGGCGGTTCTACTGGCCTTTTGCCTCCTCGCTGTTGTTTTTCAAAGGGGTACTACTGCCCTAGCGGTAGTACCGCTCCTTGGAGTGGTTGTACCGCTCTGTGCGGGCTGTGAGTATAACGGTTGGATTTTTCCCCACCTATAAAAGGGGGTCTTCTTCCCCATTGAACCTTATCTCTTGAGCTTGTGTTCTTCCCCCATTGTTGACCTTCTTCGAGCTTGCTAACTCTCAATCCCTCCAATGATTCTTGCTAGTTCTTGAGGGAAAAGAGAGAGGAGATCTAGATCCACGTTTCCACCAATCACTTTCTCCTCTAAGTGAGGGGAACCCCTTGGATCTAGATCTTGGAGTTCTTCGTGTTCTCCTTCTTGTTCTTCCTCTTATCTTCCTCCCTAGCATTAGTTACTTCGGTGGGATTTGGGAGAGAAGGACTTGGGCACTCCGTGTGCCCTTGCCATTGCATTTGGTGCATGGATTTGAGTTTTCCGCGGTGATACATGGAAGTTTCAAGTTGAGAAGCTTATTACTCTTGGGTGTTTGGGCACCCGAGAGCTTGTTCCTCTTGGGTGCCTTGGCGCCCTAGACGGTTGGTGTTGTTCGGAGCTCAATCATTGTGGTGTAAAGCTCCGGGCAAGCGTCGGGGTCTCCAATTAGGTTGTGGAGATCGCCCCGAGCAATTTGACGAGTACCGGTGACCGCCCCCAAGGGTTGCCAAAGTGTACGGGTTCGGTGACTGTCCCCAAGGGTTGCCATTTGTACGGGTTCGGTGACCGCCCTCAAGGGTCCCTTAGTGGAATCACGGCATCACTACAAAAAAATACACTTCCGTGATGATACGTGCTTGTCACAGTAGGTCGCGTTTTTTGTCATGCATGTACATCCATGAAAAATTTATGACAGAATCAAGATAGTCATACATGTGATGTCGTAGAAGTGTTCCATGACATTACCAAAATTATCATCACAGAAGTGTCCACTTCCATGACAATAAATCGTGCGTCACAGAAGTGCTTTCGTCAAGGGTGACCGACACGTGGCATCCACCGTAACGGAACACCGTTAAGCTAACGGGTCGGGTTTTGGATCCGATAACCCGTTAACAGCCCCGACCAATGGGAAATTTCCACGTGTAAAAATCTGATTGGCCGAAGGGAACACCTGTCAACTTGTCAGTGGGCCAGATGTCGCCCGTCCATTGGAGGAGACATGCCGATGGTACGTTGACACGTGGCTGAGCCCAACAGAGGCCCATATAGGTTAAAAAGGCCGGCCCAGTCAAAGGCTCGTAGAACTTAATCAGGTACTAGTGGGCCAGCCCAATAATGGCCTGCTTAATAAAGGCCCATTTACAGCCCGAAACCAGATCTGGCTCGTTAATTGTTCGCCCAATATTTGGGCCCATTTACGGCCCGAAACCAGATCTGGCCTGTTAATTGTTCGCCCAATATTTGGGCCCATTTGCGGCCCGAACCCAGATCTGGCCCGTTAATTGTTCGCCGAATATTCGGGCCCAACTACAGCCCAGTGACTTTCGGCCTGTTAGAGGCCTGATGTAGACATGGGCCCATTTTAGCCCGGTGTGACTTTCGGCCTGAGAATGGCCCGTGCTGCCCATGGGCCATATATGGTCCGACGGGACATCGGGCCCACTAACGGCCCATGCTAAAGGTGGCAACAGTTAAGCCCAACGTGACTTTGGGCCTGATAAAGGCCTGTCGCGTAATTCGGCCCGTTGATGCCTGTACTAAGCTTTCGGCCTCTTAAAGGCCCATGATATCAGTGGGCCAACTAAGGCCTGAGATATGTTTCGGCCTGGTAACGGCCCGTGAGCTAACTGGGCCCATAACGGCCCGATCTACATTTCGGCCTGCTGAAGGCCCGTCGACGACTAGTGAAAATTGAGGCCCAACATGCATTTTGGCCTGCTAAAGGCCCGTGGTTTCATCTCGGCCGTAACAGGCCAGTATAATATTCAGCTTGTTAATGGCCCAACGCTACCTGGGCCGAACTAAGTGCTGGGTCGACAAAAGGCCCAACTAAAATATAGGCCGGTGTAAGTTTGGGCCTGGCGCAATGTGTGAAGGCCCCAATCATTCGGGTCCAAGAAAGATGCAGGCCGTCCCAATTGTGGCCCGCTAAAAACCTGGCCCGTTATCGAATGTTTCGGCCCGGTCGACTACATCTGTTTTTTTTCAGATAGCGAATGATGGCAGTAACTAGTAGGAATTAAGAACAAACCTACTCTACACAATACAGAAATTACGGCATAGTAACTAAGAATAAACCTACACTATACAATAAAGGATTTAAGGTATATTACATCCACTGGGCGTCGAAGTTCGCCACCAGTGATCATAAAGCGCAACGAAGAAGTAGATTACAAAAACTGGGCACCATTGCAGCATAACAAAATAATACTGAACCGAGACCACTTCCAAGACAGTTCAAGAAAGGTTAGCCTTGCGGGGGAACTGTTGCGCAAGCTGCTGAGCAAGGCTGTGAGACCGGCCTAGCATGTCGGTCATAGCTTCCAGGTGTAGCTGTTTAGCGATGAGTTTCTCATTGGTGTTCTTCGCAATCTTTCTTAGAGATAGGACTTCAAGTCGAAGTTGAGTTGCAGAATGCCTTTCTGCTAGAACTTGGGACTGAAGAAGTCGAACTGATTCAGACAACGAATTCTATGAGCTTGTCTGACTGTTAGTCTCAAGTAACTTGAACACTACATCAAGACAAGACTTTGGGGTTGTCTCCTTATCTTCAAGATGTTTTGCCTTCTTTGTTGCAATATATGTTGGGTTTGTCTCACAGCCTTCAGCAGACTTGTGCATGCCATCAGGCATATCACCCTGAAACAAAGGAGAGAGATGACAGGTTTTGCACATGTATAAACAAAGATGATAACTGTTCTGTCAATTCTATCCAATTTCAAATTAGAAAATAAAGAGTAAGCTCATAATATCAATAACATAATTTGGCATTGTTCATAATGCGGGGAGCTTCACCACACTACTAAATTACCATGTCAACATAACAAGCATAGATGAAGGGCAAAGAAAATCATTGTATTTATTTTGGATAATGTGCATAGCATGTTGTTCATATCATCAGCCACATCAGTAAGATAAAACAGAAGATGACAAGGTGCAAACGTGGGCTGCTTCACCACACACTGGATTATAGATCCACAAAACCAAGCATACATATAGGGAGTATTAAGTAATGTGCATGGTATGAATAAGAAATTTGGTTTTACAAGTAAAACTTAGAACTTACGGTTCTTACGAACATGCATTTTGGTAGAAATAGCAAACTAAACAGCAATAAACGATAGGGAGTATGAGCAAATTAAACAGCAGTTGAGGATAAAGGCTTTAGAAGGACTGACTTACATTAACAGTTAACACCGGCTTTATAATTCCATTCTCCATGTCAAGGGAAGGATAACTCAAGAATTTCAGCACAGAATCTTCTTCATAAGCATTGCATGTACTCTACATTTTGTAGAGAGTAATTATAGATATGATAATACTGGAAGGGATAGAGGATAATGAAGATAAGATGCAGATTGATGCTACATAATCAACTACCAATCCCTAGAAGTACAAGCGTTACAGGACAAAATGTACTGACAAGAGCAATGGGCTACACTTCTGCACTGGCATTGTCTGTGTATTCTACTTGTTGGTAAGATTAAATATAGATCTGATCTTTTTTAGTAAATGGTGGGCGAGGGAGATAAGATGCAGAATGCTACAAAATGAACCAATCCCTCTTCCCATAATACAAGAGTGTTTTGAACACTGGTGTACTGTACAAAACGTTCTTATATTATGGGATGGAGGGAGTACCTGTTAATGTAAGTACAGTGATAGACCATGTGCAGTCCTTACAAGAGGACTGCAGAGTTAAACCTCTTCAAAAGCATTGGGTTGATTCTAAATTTGTGTAAGAGTCCATACGGATCTTATAATGTCCACCAAATGGGCGATTACGAGGCTAACATGTGCAGTGATGCTACATAATCAAACAGCTAAGAAAGTAAGTATGGTCATACAGGGCAAGAGGTACTCACGAGAGCAATGCAGTGTGCAGTATAGTTGCGAGATTCTGTGGTCCCTTGAGAACGAATGTTCTTCTGCTAACAGTTTTCGTACAAGTGAGACATTAAGGCAAATGCAGAAATGTAGTTCAAATTGTGACGTGATATC
The DNA here is from genome assembly GCF_018294505.1 of Triticum aestivum. Taxonomy (NCBI): domain Eukaryota; kingdom Viridiplantae; phylum Streptophyta; class Magnoliopsida; order Poales; family Poaceae; genus Triticum; species Triticum aestivum. The sequence goes on along the minus strand of NC_057804.1, from coordinate 30,907,910 downwards.
ATAGACAGTACCTTACACTGCAGCCGAGACCAATGTGTAACAAGATTATTCCAGTCACCATCTAATAAATGTAGCACCGGAGACTTTACAGAAATTTCGATCAGAGGCTTGCCATCGAAGTGCACTTGCCTCAGGTAGGAACGGTACTTCATCAACGAGTGCTTGCAAAGCGCAACCAACTCTTGCTCGTCATCACAATCCAGTTTGCTCCTTGCCTATTTAAAAGAATGAAATCTTGTGTCTTCTGTCAGCAGAAACATATGCAGTAATGACCAAGAATAACATTAGTACATTACTTATGCGTAAGTTGCGGAGGAAGACTGGAAATTGTTCTGTGTCTGCGGTATAATCTTTCCATGAAAGAAAGATGCGCACAAAGTTCCTGACAACAACATAAGCTTCGTCTTCTAAACTGGGAAGAAATGGAACATGGGTCCTATTTGCTACAATTGGGGCTCTCTCTGGTTCGAAAAGGGATTTGGCAACTGGATTTGATGTACTCTTTGCTGGAATGGGGGTTTTGCGTCGTACAGCTGGTGCTATGTCAACTGGCATAATCATACTGTTTGCTGCAGTTGGGGTCTGCTGAGTTGGGGCATCAGAAATGACCAGTGTAGTAGGGCCAGAGTCTGCTAGAGTTGGGGTATTTTGTGGGTCAGGTGATATTGCAACTACACCTAATGGGCTATTTGATTTATCAGGTGCCACTACCTTTTCCAAATACTTTGCTTGTGCTCCTCCACGATCAGCAATCGCCCTCTTCCTTTTGAACGTCTGATACACAAGAACAATATTTGAATGGATAAATATGGTATGATGACAGATGGAATATGTACTGAAAATGGATAGGCAGGGCGTATTCACATACACGATGTGTAAACTAAGCTAATGGCAGTTCAACAAAGTAGAAGCAATGTAAATCATCAGTTGCAAGATATGTGCGAGCAATGTAACCTTGGAAAGTTAGAGCAAGTACCTTGATGGGTGAATAAGATAGGGCATCTTCCTCTGACTCCTCCACTAGGGAGCTACATTGACTTAGGTCTCCCTCTAGCTCAGAATCACTGTTAGGATCATATTCTGAGCATGAATCTGTAGGTGGAGAGCGTTTGCATTGCATTGCATCCAGACTTGATTTCAGTCCCTTAATGCCAAGTTTGACAGCCATGGCATTGTTCTGCTTTATTCTTTTCATGCGCGCAAGCTCATAATCATTATGATGCTGTTCAGAATCTGAGATTCATGAAAACATAAAAAGTAGTCAGATTATCTATGGAATGCATTGCAGATTCAACTCGGAGAGTGTCTCCCTATAAACCCCTGCATATGCAAAGTTCACCTCCCCAACCGTGTTGACCAGACCACACACAGAAATACAAATCCCTTATGTCTCTATAACAGGCAGGCACACATTTCAAAACTGAAGTAGGAACATTAGAATCATATGAAATTCGTATTTGAACAAATAAACTAAGCAATTATGAGTGGCGTAATGTTTAGCTTCAAGGGTGGAGTGTTGGTAGTGCGACACAAAGCAAGTAGGCAGATTGTATTCCATGTAAAAGATCGAAACCTATGTAAAAGCTGGAAATGACACTTGCTTTCTGTACAATGCAGTGTTCGTTACCCACACATGATGGAAGAGATCACATAGATAAATACTATTCACTCAGGTCTACGGTTCCAGTATTTAGAAACAGGGTGGTCCACCCTAAAAGAATATTGACAAAAAATATGACAAGGCAAGCATAGATATAGTGAATCAATCATTTACTTGTGAGCTTATTAGGACAAGTATGCAGAATTGTAACTGCAGTAAGAGACCGTCCAAAATCTGAATGAAGAAGTTTGTCTAGCACTTATTGTTTGCAACTAATCGACGTGAATAATTGGATATTATATCGAATCAGTAAGAAAGACAAGTAAAATTGTCAACAAACCTGGCTCGCAGTAGTAATCTGGGTCACTGTCACTACGACCAACAATCCAAAATGACTAGTTTCTGTTCCGAGGGCCGGAATTTTGAAACCCCTGTGAACTTTAGAGGTACTAAAGATTACCGAAATACATCTGAACCATTAAGTGTAGGTAGCACTGAGCACACAACAAACCCTAATGACAGTCCTGCCTAATGAGTAATGAATCAATTAGAAAAAGAGTGATGAGGAGTGGCTGCTGAGTGTTGAGGACATATCTCAGGATAAATCGGGTTGGCTTGGTGGGTGCTGCACGCCTGAGCCCTGAACGGACTGGAAAGGTAGGCACAGCGGCGCGCCCGGGCAGCGGTGGTGCTGTTGGGCGAGCGGCTCCTGGTGCCTCCTGTTAGTCCGGTGTCTCCTCCTAGAGTCATGCCGCCGGGGACGGCAAGTCGCCAGCGAGGCAGGTGGCTGGGGTGAGTAGAGATCGTAAGTGCGCAGCAGAACAGAGGGGAATCGGGGCCTGGGACGACCCAAAATCCCAGGGTGGGCCGGCCCACCGTGGGCACCCTGTAGAGATACACACCCGAGCGGCGAACATGCATTTTCAAAACTAATTTAGGAACATTTAGCTGACCAATTAAACAACTCTGTTTTAATAATATCAGATTCGTATTTGAATATCTAAGCTTGTTTAGCTTGATGCGTGGAGCAGTGTTATTATGACACGAAGGACGTATTCTGATTGTATAGTGATCATAAAAGGGGGAAACTCTAAGCATATTTTTTTAGCAAAAGAGGGTTTTCCCTCCGATTTCTATTAAAGAAACCACCACGGAACCAACATGATCAATTAAACCCTAAGCATGATCAATTAAACCGTATTATGGCTGTGCCATGGCAGATTTGAAGCTGCAAACCGGAGAAATGATATTTAGCATCCATTGTTTGCTTCGAACTAAGAACTAAATTCTAATAGCTGAAAAGAAAGTAGAGTAACCAAGTTAAGATCTATTTTTTGGTTGAGATCAAAAAGTTGAGGAGATATGAAGTACCACCTCTCTTGCGGCGCCGTGTAGGCATCGGGGGTGCGATGGCTGTCGGTGGCGTTGAAGCAGATCTGCGATGATAGACAGGTGCATCGGGGGATAAGTCCCATTGCGGTGGAAGAGAAGGTCGTGTGAGCGGCCCAGGCAAAGAGGATGACGACGCCGATGAAGCGAGAGGACGCGATGCAAGGCTATTGGTCCGTCGTCGTGGATGAAAAATGTCCATCTCTAGCAGTGGACGACGCGGTCTTGGTAGGCGCTCCGGCATGGTGGAGGACGATGGAGATGGATGTGGTGGAGGACGGCGGCGATGGATGGGGTGGCGGACGGAGGCTGGTGTGGGGATGGGGTGTTCTAGCGTGGACGGTGTATGAATGGGAAAATTGAGGGAGAGGTATGGGGAACCATGTTTTTGGGATGCGCCTGTCTGAAATATGGGAAAGTTACGAACTTAGCCCCCGTTTAAAATTTGGATGTCTCGTCGGTTGGGGATAGGACGGTAATCTCGCATCTCGCCAATATTTGCCCAGAGCGATTTCAGGCGAGGAGAGGGTGGTTGGCGCCCATGGTTGGCGCCCACGGTGTATGAACGGGGCTGACAGGTAGGGCGGTTGTGTCACGTCTGAGTGAACTTACGAACCTGCCCCTATTGAAAATATTTGCCTACATCGATTTCGGTCGAGTTGAGTTTGTTTTGCCGCCCATCATATGAATGGGGAATGGAGGGAGAAACAGAGGTCTTTCGGACGAGCTTGAATCAAATGTGTTTTGCCGCCCATGTTTGACGTCCACCGTGTCGGAATGGGCTCAGAGGCGGTCGTGTCACGTCTAATTGAAGTTACTAACCTACCCCTATTTAGAGCAGTGGAAATCGGGCCGATGGATTGTCCGTGTAATGGGTAGACAGTAATTTCCATCTCCCAAACACTTGGCTTCGGGCAGCCGACGTGGGAGTGGACATTTTGCAGTTTCTTTCGAATTTTGGGACAATAAGCATCCATGTTTACCCTGGCAACTAAATTTGAATCCATTTTGTATTCCTATATGAATCTTTAAAAATCGTTCTATGTGTTTTTATATATCTTCAAAAGGACGACAAAGATGTATTCCACTGTCATATATGAATATGGTTTACAAATGCCGATACTCAAATTCAGAAACTAGTATCCAGTTTAAGGTGAATTCAAATATTTGGAACACTTCATGTCCAACTCAAATGTGACACGCAGCATAATGTGTACTCCCATTTAGATATGTACACAAGCGATGTATCAAGATTCAAATACCGAGTCAATCAACCAAGAATGTACAGAACTAACAGACATATAAACACTTATAGAGTATATGGATCAATAATATCAACTAACATACATAAGCCAGGCCGCTGTACTTTTTTTTGGCTACAACAACATCTTTTTTTAGCCAGCATCTCGGCCCTTTCCGATGCGTGCCACTTATGGTCCATCTATACTACTACTATTGCTAATGCACATTCAGCCCGATTGGCATATTTGTAGGTCTGGCACAGCAATCCAAATGAAATGTCTCCGAGTCTTATAAATTAATACAGACTTGTGCTCAAATAAAATTACAAACCAAAAAACAAAAAAAATTATTACATGATCTCTAAAACAAATGGTTTGATTGATTACATGAATAGACAATACAAAGGTTATTCAACTATGGAAAGAACATTTTACCTATGATTTACCAAGTAGGAATTTAATTTCCTTTTTTCCTTCAGGACCTTAACAATCTGGTCAGTCTCAGCTTGCTTCGTTTTGAAATCCACCAAATATTTAATGGTTGTCTTGAGTACTGCTTGTGATTGTGCTGTTTGCTTCCTCAACATGTCAACTTCATCTCTAAGTGCAGAAGCAGAATCTCTTTCTACCACTAGTTTAGCCTCTAGAGCATCAGTAGTTGGCAATTCATAATGCACGATTGGGGCGGTGCCACTGCTGTGGGATGATGCAACATTCATGGGGACCTCGCTCTTTGATCTTGGGCTAACCTGTTTTGCCATTAAAGTTCTGATTGGATTCAGAAAAGTTGAAGTTAGCAAAACATCTCAACTGGGAGTTATAACAGCAAACCAGTTAAACAAACAAGGAATTAAAGAGTTTCAATTGGATGCTGAAAAGTACTCCCTCTGTCCCATAATGTAAGACGTTTTTTAACACTATGCTAGTGTCAAAAAACGTCCTATATTATGGGACGGAGGGAGTAGTTATTAACATCATTGTAACCCGCTGTTGTAGCAGCAAAGTAGTTAAACAAATAAGTAGATATTTAAGTTAAGGCAAACAGGTAATTCTTAACAGTAAGTATCAAACACATAGATAGGCGTAGTCTACAATATGATTAACAGGTTGTGCCATTATGTAATCAATAGCAAACTAAATTAAGCCAAGCAACATAATTGAACAATTTTGCAATAAGTGGCTAACTAAAATTCTGAGAAGCAGGTAACTGAACTTATGCTAGTTCTTTGTACAGGCACACTGCAACTTCTTTTTTGCTTACAATGTTGTACAAAGGAGTCCATGGCATCAAATGCTTGGATACACAGTCTCAATACTTCTTTCTTCCCACACTGCATGGGTAAGTCAAATGGTTAATCTGGTAAGATGGTGCGTCCTTGATATGTTATATAAGGACGTATAGTCAGACTAGTTGTAGCCAAACACATCACACTGGCTTTTACTGTATATTTCATGCGATTACTTTTGGCATATCGAGATCTAAGCAATCTATAATAGGATGAAAAGACTGGCATCCTTCACATTATTGGCGAACTCAGTTCATAGAAACAAGCAATTCAACCATTCTGTGGGTAAATCAAAAGCACCACTGAAATATTTTTCACTATCCAATCATACACGCAAAAAGGGGCGACGCCACCATAGGGGCTGGTATGGGCGGCCGCCTCAGGTGGCTGGAAAGTGTGCACCTAGTTTGAGTCGTCCAGGTTGGCCCACGCTAGTTTTGTTCATCCCAACGCACGAGCAGGCAATGTAAAAAATGAAGAAAAATGTTTCAATTTGGATGGGCCAATAACATAAGTGGAAGGCAGGCCCTATAGCAGGCTCGCGGCCCAAACGAGCACCTCCCTATCGATCGACAGCAGGAAAAATCCCAATTCATTCGCTCTAGCCTCCATTCTGGTTCGCTCCTCACCTAGCCGCCGCTGGACAGACCGACACAACACTTCCTCGCGCCCTCGTTGGAGGGCGGTCACCGGGCTTCAAGCGAACGGAAGTACAAGAAGATGAAGATCCAACCCTGGGTGTAGCCTGCGTGGGAGGCAGCGGCAGCAACACGGGCATGACATCGAGCTTGCGCAAACGGACAGTCACAGCTTGCAAGAGTAGCATGCGCAACAAGCAGGTACATCACATCCCTGATTATATCTAATTCAACTCTTCAATTTCTGGCCAATAGTTAAACCTGACGGTGTTGTAAAACTGCTTGTATATAGGGAATCTATGAGAAAATGAAACCAATTTCTACTTATTTTATAACTCCCCCAATCAATACTGAACTGACTGAATCTGATGTATCTAATCAAGTTTCCGGTGCAAACATACAAGCTCATGTTGTTCTTGAGCCTGAAGTGTCTAATGAACAGACTGCTAATGAAGGATTTGATGCAAACATTTTACATGCTCCTGGTGATGAACATATAGTGTCTAATGAGGGATCTAATGCAAGCATTTTGCAAGCTCATTGAAGGATATAGTGTCTAATGATGATCTACTATGTTGAGAGAGACAGAGATTTGCAGGCATTGATGACAAGCAAATTATAGTGCATTTTCATAGCTTGAGGAAACGTCGAGGCCATCTACCAGAAAGTCTCTATATCATGACAACATAGCATAAATACTTTTCTAATCTGTTGTTTGAAACTATTGGCATACTTGTGCAGGATAGATATATTGGTATGCATTTTGCGCACTGGTTATACGTGCAATTACACTTCGATATTTTCAGCCAGAGAACAAATAATTCAGGCAGGTACATACCATGTTTGTAGTCCTTGTACACCATGTTGCATTTTGTGTTTTTTGGTGCTTGCATCATTTAGTGTTTATAATCTGAACTACTTTGGATCATTAGCTGGTTTTCAAAGTGCATGTAGCTTCACATTTCTCAGGTTATGTTGATTTCCGGAGTGCAAGTGCCTTCGTATTTTTTAAGTTAAATGTTCGCCACTGGTAACTTGAATTCGTGGATCGGCCACTACACACAAATCATACACGAATGCCAGTAGGAATTAAATGAAATGCAGGGACTTACGCTAGCTCGTTGTATAGGCTCGCTGCAGCTCTGCTTGCGCTTGGGATGTTCCATGTACAAGTGCAGGCCTTGTGCTCCTTGCATCCCCCTCTGCATTTTTGACACGGCGAATGGTTGATCAAATAAGAGGAATAGACCTTGATGTTGTACCGGAGGACAGATACTTACAAGGTTATACGAGTGTGCAAGATGTGTACCAGATCCCGTAGCCCCGTCATGCTTTGCTAAAAAATGGATTTGCTTGTTTCAGATGATATCTCCAGAAGAAATAAGAGTTAAAGTCAGAGTTGCATAGGCGTGTAAGCTAAGAGAGCAGTGAAAGGATATCCAAACATCGTCGGAACAGTGCATAAGGGAGTGATGTGTGGATACCTAGTTCGGGCCGGCGTTTGGGGATGGTCGCCTAGCTAGAGTGCGGGTCACTTCAGAGCCATTGAGGGTGATGCGCTGGCGTTGGCTGGCCGCGCACGGATGCAGATCTTGAGTGGCAGCGGAGTGCTATGATGCGGTGGACGAGACCGTTGGTGAAGCCCCAACGACCTCGGGGGGTGGAGGTGCGACGATGTGCTCGGTGAAGTAGCCCCAGTGAGCTGACGGTGTCGGTGAAGCGCACCTGATGCGGTGGAACTCGGTGCCTGTGAGGCACATCGGTTGCGGCGGCCGACGTTGTCGGTGGACCACCCGGTGCGGCGGACGAGGGCGTAGATGAGGTAGCTCCGGTGCGGTGGTGAAGCGCGACCGTCGTCTTCGTCGTCGTCGTCCGGCACAGAGGTGGGGAATAGTGGGGAAAGAGACGAGACGAGGGGCGATTCGAGGGATGGTGGCGAATTAGGGATTTGAGCAATCTGGGCGCGGAAGGGGACGGTGGGGAAGAGAGATTTTGCAGGGCTGGAATTGGGGCCGCCAGATATTTCAATCCGAAACATGGAAGCGTGAACTTATATTATCGT
>NC_057804.1:30898562-30899460 GCF_018294505.1 Triticum aestivum | reverse complement strand
CGTCCTTTTTGGGGGGGGGGGGGAGGGGGGTGGGTGGCTGGGTGCTACGCATCCGTCCGACACACGCGACCACCCCGACAGGACTACGCTTCGGTGCCTTAAGGCACCTGCCTTTGTGTCCATGACATGTGGGCCCAACAGGTGGCAGGCCCACGTGTCAGTCACCCAAGGGCTGTTGCCATTAAGGCACCGAAGCAGCGTCCACCCCGACACGACCCTGGTCTGCCTCGTGCGCCTACATTTGAGAATGCAAACGAATCTTCTTTCATTTGCAAACGAATCTGTATGTATTACCATGCCCGTGTTTTCCTTGCAATAATTAGTCATTCGAAATGAGATACTCCATCCATTCACTTTTGTAAGTCGTTTCAGACAACTTAAAATGAACTGTTTTGCACATTGTCTGAAATGTCTTCAAGGTCTTATAAAAGTGAACATAGGGAGTACTATAAATTAATTAATGAGTTATTTGAAAAAAAATCAAAACGGTACCCACGCTAACGTGGATTAGAGTGTGTCATATAATTAGTTATTTGAATTAGAGTGTGTGTCACGTAGTTAGTTATTTGAATTAGAGTGTGTGTCATGTAGCGATCTCTACTTCTAACGTGGATTTCGCATTTCACTGTATCCACACTACTTTTTTACAAATTCATATGTATATGATGAACACCATGGTAGTGAGAAAACTTTTGGATGGATTCAAACATATGACCTACAAAATAGCACAACAAATTGAGCCAATGTCAACTTTTCGAAACTTAGTATGGCACGAATTCGAAATAATTACCCGTATACCTGGTCCTCGGTTCAAATCTTACAATGTACACCGAATTGAAACATCGATATTAAGTCTCGTACTATGTACATTCAAATGTTGTTTTTAGTCCCCCCCCCC
>NC_057804.1:30880970-30898414 GCF_018294505.1 Triticum aestivum | reverse complement strand
CACCTTAGCAAGCTATCGGTTTCCAACACACGTTCATTCTTTCTCTCCATGTTTCGATCTCTAAGTCTCTCAACTACACAACCCCTTTTTCCACTCCTGTTACCAAATGTATTTACCTCACACACCCGCCATTGCACCCCATGCCGAGCTCTCTCTCTCTCCCCCCTCTCCCTCTCACCCTCTCGCGCTAATTACATGCATTTCCTATCTAGCCCCCCAACCTCTCATGCGCACGAACGCATGTTGTATATCTAGGTCACTCCCTCGAGACTGTCTCACTCTTTCTTCCGCACGGCGGGCCACACTCTCTCAATCTCACTCTCTTTATCTGAGTCTCGTTTAACCTCGTTTTCTTTCACACACAAATGATATACCTCCCTGTTCGGGCCTCGATCGACACACTCTATACTATCTCACGCAGATTGTCTATCTAGGTCAGTCCATCCAAGCCGCCGCCACTCTTTCGACCTCATGGTGGGCCACGCTCACTCAATCTCTCTCCCTCTCTCTCTCTCTCTCTCTGTGTGTGTGTGTGTGTGTGTGTGTGTATGTCTCGATTTACCTCGCTCTTTCTCGGAAAAAAACGATATATCACCATGTTTGAGCCCAATTCGACCTGTTCACATTGTATACTCTCTCACGCACATCGTCTATCTAGGTCACTCTCTCCAACCCATCTCACTCTTTCGATCGCACGGCGACCCTATGTGATCGGTTGACCTTGCTTCCTCCCACGCACAAAATATATCTACACGTCTGTGACTGGATCATCTCTCAAGCTCTATCTTACAACCCTCACCCTTACCAAAAGCTCAATCGGACAATATCTCTCCGGAGCATATATATTTGTTCAATGAATGTCGGACCACACTCACTTTGTCTCTCTATCTATATGTCTCTCGATTGACCTCACTTTCTCATACCGTATCTTCCACGTGTTGAAGCTACTACCTCTCCATCCCTCGCAAAGCCGGAGCTATTTACATTCTGAGGGGCACTCCAACCTTGGATTAATTTGTGTAGGCATTTATTCCGGTCGGTTTAGATTATATTTTCGTAGCATTCGGCCCACAACTACTCCAAACGCCGTTGCAACCCACGCAACTCCCCTAGTTGATTTCCCTCTGGCTCGGTCATCGCTCTCTCGCACGTCCTTTCTCACCTTCAACGTCGCACCATGGTATTATTGAAAAAACTATGTTGTTCTCTTTAATTATTATAAATAAGCTACAAAACTACACACCAATAGTCCACTTGAAATGGAACAAATTTCGACCCACAAATTAAAGTGCTACAAACTACACACCAAGGGGCCCACATGTCGTGAAAAAAATTTGGACCCATATACAAATTAAAAAATAAAGGACGAGGATCGAACATGCGACCGGTCCTTCAAGCCGCACGTCAATAGGCAACAACGTAGAACAGCAATGTTTGTTGTACCCCCTTTGTTCACATAATGTTTTTATATTACCACAGCCTAATTAATGGATAACATGTAATATTATTTTTAGTACTATTCGCCTTCACTTACTGGTGGGTTCCATGTGTGTTCTCTCTCTCCCCTCCCCTTCTGCGTTTAGACGCACGGGCAAACAGGAAGAACTCGCGGGCGATGTTGCCGTTGACCATATTTGCACGTGTTCACAACTCACAAGTCACGGCACCAGTTTCACGTACTAGCAGCACTAGTCAGTGTGTACGTGCAATGCACGTTAATTTGGAAGTATATTAAGTGCATGCGGATATTAACTACTAGGATATTATTTGCGTGTTGTCATGTGATTAGCACTATTTTTGGCATGAAATTAACTGCACGCTAAACGTGTTGAGCACTCGACATTGAAGCAGTCTAGGTCGTTGGATGACAAGGAATACTTGTGGCTTGATGACGTTTTATATTTAATTTGATACGGCTCTAGCAAAACATTCAATCGATCAAACCATACATTTCTTTCAGTCTGACTCCGACTTTAAATTATACGACGATCGATATAAAATAAACGGAAATGATAAATGTACGGATTTTAAGCATGGAAATCCGAACGCATGGCAAATTTAGATTACGCGGCGGCGGCGGGGGCGTCTCGCGGTGGGAAGCGGCTCCTCTGCCGTGCTCTGTGTGTCGTCAGGTCACTGAACGACGGCAACGACGGCGTCGTGCGCCGTTGTTGGCGTACTCCTGGACGTTCGCCTAGCTTCAAGGAAGGCCAAAATGTTCTGGACTTCGAAGCGAGTCAACTGGCGGGAGGAGGCGACTGGTGTTGGTGCAAGGAAGCGGTCGACGGCGGCCATCCATGCCGCTGAGGGGGGCACTGGCACCCGCGTGGGGACAAGCATTGTCAACGGCGCGGCGGAGACGTTCGTGTGCATGGGCACCGGCACGGGCGCGCACGTCAGTGCACGCGCAGGCACATGCGCTGGCAAGTGCACGGGCACCGGCACGGGCGTGCGCATCAGTGCACGCGCAGGCGCATGCGCTGGCAGGTGCACGGGCGCGTGAAAGTCGGCGGGGACCTCGTGGAACCCCGTGGCATCAAGCTCGGCGACAATGTGCGGCTCCCAGCCCATCAATGCCACGGGGATGGGCGCTGGCGCAGTCGGGGCGACGGGAGCCGGAACGGGAGCGGGGACAGGCGCGGCGTCTTCCCGCAAGGCCAGTTCAAGCTCGTCCCAAAGCGCCTTATGTTCTTGAGACTCCGGCTGGGTGTCTTCCTCATGAAACTGGAACAGTAAGGGCAGACCATCGTGATGCGGCATGGCGTACGTTTAGGTCAGGCTAGTTGGAGGTAGACGATAGGAGAATCGTAGAGGAAGAGAGAGGATTGTAGCGATACCGGGTAGTGCGGGGTTGATTTTAAACTGCGGTGCCGGCGACATTAAAAGTGGGAGTAGTTGGGACGACGGTGGGCAGTGGAGCCTGGTCAAAGGGCTCGCCTCCCGGTGAGTCTGCAGAGCGGTCTGCTCGCACGCCTCCCTGACAGCCAGCGCAGCGTTCTGCTCACACGCCTCCCATCGACTCACACGCTTGCTGGGACGGCACCTGCCGATGAGAAGCGGGGACTCGTGGCGGCATGTAAACGCCCACGGTTTTAATAGTGAAAGCGTTCGCCTTAACGTGACAGGTCTTTTCCCTCAAAAAAAAAACGTGACAAGTCTTTGTTCCAAAATACCTTGGCTCTTTATTTGTGCAACTTGTCATAAGCAGCTTGTCTCGAATTGAAGAAAAAACTTACGAAGTAATATTTGTACCATATCATGTGACCATGCTCAGTTTCAAGAATTTATGCTCCCTTTTGGATTTTCAGAAATTTAAGACCCAGGATTCGAAACAATATCATAACCTGCATCATGCAATAAATTTTTAAGCCGTACATCTGTCCTGTTGTATTTCTTAAGAAAGGATTTGGTCAAACATTTTGCTTAGTTAAACCTCCTTTCCGGTTTATAGGGCTCAATTCAAAAATCTCACCAACCAAGGTAGATGGTGAGTGGTGGAACAATTGTTGTAGTTTGCAAAACCACTCAATTAATGCGCTTGTTTTCCTCAAAAATTGTGTTTACGAATGCATTAATTGCAATGCATGCATGCATAAAGTACATGCATTGGTCAATTTTCTCTTAATACTTGCATGTAATGATTTATTGCACCTTGAAATCTGAACATGTGATGGAGAACAACCAAACTGAGACCTATAAAATGGGAAAACTAAAATTTTGAGATAAGCCCTATAAACCGGAAAGGAGGGAGTAAAAGGATAATCCCTCCGTACCAGTGCATTGCCTGATATATTAACTCAAGTACTAGGCACGAACAAAAAAAGTACTAGGCACGAACAAACGGGCTCAATTATGTGCTCATCCTGGTGTAGTAGTAGTAGTACTAGGCAATGCAGCTGACGGGTGACATTGACGAGCGGCGACCGAGGGAATTGAACCGTGCTCGGCACGGTAGGTAACGTTGTCTAGTTACTAAAGCATCCCTCCATTGTTCATCGGTAGTCATTATGGACCGGGGACATGAGGGGAATTTCCTAGGGCTAGAATTCTGGCCGCCAGATATTTCGACTTGAAACGCCGAGGCTCGACTGGTTGGGGTTGCCTAATGTGCGTACCACGCACGCCACCGAAGGCCACGAGCCCGTTTTTTAGGATCAACACGAGCCAAGGTCTGGCTGGTACGCCGTTGGGTCCTACCATTTGAGAATACGAAAGGAACCTTTTAAATTGCCGAACGAATCTATGTGTATTACAATACCCGTATTTTCCTTGCAAATACTAATCTCAACGTGGTAATTGATTTATGACGAGTCGTTGAATTAGAGTGAATTTGTGATATAGTGATCTCAACGTGGATTTCACATTTCATGGTATCCCTAGTAAGTTTTCCAATGCAAATTCAAATTTAAAAGATGAACAATATGGAGGTGAGAAAACTTTGTATGTATCAAGCATATGACCACACACACACACACACAGACACACACACACGAACACAACAACAATCCAATAAGTATGGTGCATCTATTTTTCCAACCCATGCATGTATGACATGAGTTCAAAAATACTCCTTCTATTCCTAAATATTAGTCTTTTAGAGAGTTCAACAAGTGACTACATACGGAGAAAAATGAGTGAATCTAGACTCTAAAATATGTCTATATACATCCGCACGTGCCAGTCCATTTGAAGCCTCTAAAAAGACTAATATTTAGGAACGAAGGGAGTAAAATGTAAGACATCCATGGTCCTCAGTTCAATATTTAAAATGAACATGAAACTGAAACATGAATATTAAGTCTAGTACTACAGTACATGCAAATATTGTGTTTAGGCGGAGCTATGATTGTCGGGGGTCAACCCCTCGACCTTAGATAAAACTGTGGAGCTCTGTTTAGGGTTGTTTAGATTATATTTGTTCCCACCCTCCCAACCATCGATTGGTTGTGCACCCCCCACCCCTCCTCCCCGGGAGAATATCATGTGCCCCCATACCTTACATGCTATATGCCGATATGAGTTGCTTGGAGCTTGTAGATCTGTGATATAGCAGCTCACATGATGTGTCTTAATTTTTTTGCAGGAAACCTTGATGAGTTTGAGAATTGCACACAATTTGTACAAAAACTACTTAGATGCCCTTTGATCCCATATCCAACGACCTCGAAACTCGTATCACCGTAGCATCTAAGATGAAGGAGGACATCATATTCTCATGTATGTAAGAATATCATGTGCCACCACACCTTAGATGCTTTGGTGATACAAGCTCTTAGGAGGTGTTGGATTTATGACCCAACACCTCCTCGGTGGTTCGAATGGTTTTTTGCAGAAAAGCCCCAAAAGAGTTCGGCCACTGCTTACAAGCACAAAGACTGCTCAGATGCCATTGGATCTCAGATCAAACGACCTCCAAGCTCGTATCACCGTAGCATCCAAGCTGCGATAGCACCTTATGTTTTCTCGCACGGGAGAGTATGAGGTGCTCCTGCACTGTAGATTCTATGGTGATACGAGTTCACTGAGATCTAACGGCCCACAGTAGGAGGTTTGAATGTTTTTGCAATATACGGCTGATAGAGTTTTGGAAATGCGCAGAAAGTACAAGTACTATGCATGTGCCATCTGATCAATGATCATACGACCTAGATGCTCATATCACCGTAGCGGGTAATTAAGCTATGGGGAGCACCTAATATTAGCACCGGGGAGCCGTTGGATCGAAGATGCAGTGGCACACACGAGGCCTGAATGTTTTATTTGCAAAAAAAAAACTTTGGAGAGTTCGGAAATTGCGCATAATTACAAAGACTACTCCCAAGCCATTGGATCTCACTTCCAACGGTGTAAAAACTCGTATCACCATAGTATCTAAGCTGCGGGGTGGATGTGATATTCTATGCGGCTGTCATTTTTGTTCGTAAACTTGCAAAATACGTGTAACTCGTGTCGTTACTTGTCTAACCGCGCAAAGTGTTTGTTCAAAAAAACCATCCTACACTGAAATATTAGAACAACACACGGGGGTCCCACTTGTCATTAATCAAATTTGGACCTAAAACTAATAAATCTGAAAGACGAGATTCGAACTGGCAACCTGGACTACAAAGCGTAAGTCGATAGCCTGAAAAAACTAACGGTTGTTGGCTTTGTGCCATAACTTGATTTTATACAGTACTTGCGTTGAGTAGAGTAGAGGGAGTGCCTTGTCAACACGTGCATGACCGTTGTCTCACTTACGGGTGGTCCCAGGTCTGCGATCTCAATCTCTCTTCTCTCCATCGTCTAACCTTTGCACGGGCACACACGAAGAGCGGCGCTAGCTTGCCGTGGTGTTATTACAACTAAAAAAGCTTGGAAAATAGAAGAATCGCCTAGAACAAGAGACATTGCGGCTGGTTGAGACGGAGCTAACCGTGCCACATTTGCATAATGAAGCTGTGTGGCTAGTGGGGTGTTTTCGACTGACTGGCTGGGTCCCGAGGTCGAACCATAGGTACTACGTCTGATACAGTATATTTTTACACGCACATTTTTCCTCGATGCCGAGACGTGACACACCCTCCCGCGCGGTTTCGGGGTCCTCCCGGGTGGTGCACGCATATATTCTTCCTGACGTGGGACGCCCTACCGCGCGTTTTCTGGGTCCTCCTCGGTCGTAGCACTGAAGCAAGTAAATGAGTCATCAAATCACGAAAGACCACCTTTCCCGCCGAGTACATCAGTGAATCACGGTGGCTAGCTAGTTGGGCTAGTTCGACCGATTAGCTAGGCCGCCGCCACATTTGTTTTTTCACCCCTTTTTTTATCTACTTGCCAGCAGGTAAATTTAAATATCCACCGCGGCGTTGCTCTGGTGTTTGGGTGTGGCAGGATTTTAAATTTTTTGATTGATGGGAGCAGGCGCGACAGGATTTTTAATTTTTTGATTGACGGGAGCAGGCGCGGTAGCAATTAGTCACGATGACTCCGCCTGTAAAAACCCACTGCTCCCTGATGTGAGAAGCCGTCGACTGGTGTTTTACCATGGTGAAAACCAAAAGATTCCTTGCTCCTCGGCTGGCTCCCTCCGCCTTCCCGTAGATTGCATTGCCTTTCAGCCGTTTCGCCCCCTTTGCTTCCTCTCCCCATTGCTTCTACCTGGTGCCATGGCAGTGCAGCAGATCACGGAGTCCGAGGTGAGGCGCCTGACACAGGAGCTCCATGCCAAGGATGCGGAGCTCAGGGCCAAGGATGTGGAGCTCTGTGAGCTCAAGGAGGAGAGGAGTGCCATGCTCCTCCGTTATGTGCAGGAGTTCCCGGAGCTTCAAAAGCGGCAGGCGTCCACCACAAAGATGCTTGAGGCGTCGGCGGTGTTGCTGCAGAAAGCGGGAGATACGATAGGCCGTCAGGGGAGCCGGCTGGAGCGCGAGCGGGCCGATCGTGATGAGGTCCAGGATTGCCTCAGCCACTTGGTGAACCAAGTTGCCACGCACGTGTTGCGGCTGCGCGATGCCTACCGTCGTGCTAGCGCGACGATGCCGGCTGTCGGGCTAAACCCGTTCGACCACCCGGTCGACTTCAACGAGCTGCGGCTTCCTGACCTGGTCTCCTTCTTCACCTATATCTCCGAGGAGCTGAGCCGTCTCCGTGCGATGGTGGGGGCTGAGCTGGACAAGGAGTGGTTGCGCGCTGCCGTCGCCATTGCCGGGCTAATCCTTTGAGGGCTCCGTCACCGGAATCCATTCGTGCCATTGGAAGCCATCTTTGACGAGCTGGCTCTCGTCGACCGGGAGCGGGATCTGCGGGCGGTTGCACCCTGCATCACCAACGTCATGCGCCTCGAGAAGCAGAGGGACTTCGGTGGTGTTTAGGCGCCCTCTGCATGGGCATGTCCATGTCTCGGCGCAACATGACCGTTGGATCAAACTCAGACGATGCAGATCTGTCACTGTAGCACAAAGCGTGTGGGTGTGTTTGGTTGCATTCTCATCTCAATATAGTTGTTTTCTCTTCGTGTATTTTTGTCAACCTACTAGTGTAGACTCATGCGCCCTTCATGCACTCTGCCAAACACCCAAAAGTGGGTCGAGAAGGGAACTTTTGCTCCCATCCCGTGCACCCTTCATACACCCTGTCTAACACTATAGGATGTGCTTCATATGGTTCATGTTTCATGGACTACTGTAGCACAGTACTCTCTGTGCGCTGTGGACCTAGTTCTGTTAACATTGATCTCACCATTCATTCTCGACCGGACAGTCGAAAAAGCGGTACTATGTTACATATAGGAGTAGTTGACATGCGCACAACACAGCAACAAGATTGTGTAGTACTGATGTATGAACCACTACACATGCCTAGTAGTAGGAGCACTGTGTATGTTTAAGTGGCTGCCGTGTTTCGCACTCCTCCGTCGTAAGAGTGGAAATGCTTGTTGTAATCATTTTTTTCTTCAGAATGAAAAAAAGTGGACACGCTCTACCATACGGATCCTCCTCCAGCCATGCACTAAATTACTCACTTTCGCCGACGTATGGGACAGCCAGCACCTGGGTCCTCCAGCCATGCACTAAATTACTCCGTAGTAGAGTGAAGGTAGACTACCCCGATCGAACCGCCGCAGTAATGCCCAATGAGCCGTCAAATCGCAAAGCCCCCTCCTTTCCAGCAGTAAGTTGGACGGATGAAGCAATCATCATTTCACTCTTCTCTCTCAGCTTCCTCTCTTGAAGAAAACCCCCACTCACTTTGCTTCTCCCTCATCTCGTTCCTCCTTTCACTCTTCTCTCTCAGCTTCCTCTCTTGGATGGACGCCGGAGCACCGGCCGACGTGATGTCTATGGCTCTGGCCAAAACCGTCGAGGCTCATGGTATGAAGAAGCGCAAGCACCCCGCTGAGACTACCGCAGACAAGCTCAAAGCCATCGCCCTGTCCAAGCCCCCCTCTCTCGGATCCCTCATTAAGCAAGTCCAGGTAATGTCTCTTGTTGACGATCTTTTACTCGATCTTGATCGTGTTTTTTCATCTAACACACAGTACTAGTACTGGTAGTAGAACTTTCTGGGTGATCTTGCATGTGATTTTAGTGTGCCAAATGACGGTTCTAAATTCTTCTTTTGACCAAAACATGCGAGAGGTTGATACTGATTTCTTATAGATTACTTTCAACTACTCCCTCTGTCCCAAATTTCTTGTCTTAGATTTGTCTATATACGGATGTATCTAATACTAAAATGTGACTTGATACATCCGTATCTAGACAAATCTAAGACAAGAATTTTGGGACGGAGGGAGTACTTTATGAACATTAATGCTACCTTTTAAGAGGGTATATTTGCCTCAGTAACTTGTGTTATGGATATTGCATGTAATCCCTCTGCTCTCATGCCTTTGAAGACATGTTCTAGTGTCTTTGTTCACTCATTTTTGTGCGTATATGTAGTCATATATGGAGTATAATATCGAAAATCATCTTATATTTCTGAACGGAGGTAGTAATGAAATATGGTTTCTGTTTGAATTAGAACCAGGTCCGCGGTGGAGATGAAGTTCTCAAAGTCATGCCGTGTGAACTGGAAGACCTGATGATGAGTTCTACTGCTGAACTATCCAGCTGTTGTGTCCTTGTCGCCACGTGTCCTGAACTAGTGTTTTCCTGTAGCATTGTTGTCAGGTGTGTTCTCGAGGCTGTACTTGACCACAACAATTTCCTGGTTGTGCCTTCGATTATGAAGGGTGTGGTTCTTGTAAAGCTTCCCAACAAATCTGATGCGGCCTATCTTCATCATCATGCTTATGAGTGGAAAGACCACTCTGTTAGGTTCTCCAAGGTTGACAAGATGGTGATGGTGCATGTAGACATCTCACACGAAGTCCATGGCCTGGTCAGTTATGCGGGGTTCATCCTGTAGGTCGGTGGCAAGAAATAGTCTGCAGAGTTTAGTTAGTGCAACTTTGCTTGTCTGTAGTAAGTACTATTGTTCAGTACTTGATTTGTGTTTGTGAACCCTGTATTGTTTATTAGTACTGCCGCTTTTGGTGTGTGGTCAGTCCTGAGAACGGTCTATGTTAATGTCTGTCCACTCAATTCAGTCTGTACATTTTGAAGTATCCAGATCATATTTTTTCTGAGGACGGTTTATCAATTATGGTTACACTCCAATATATGTATGCATTGCAGGGTTTATCGCATCCACCAGGATTTCCAGTCCCATGGATGTTCGGTCCATACGATTTGTCACGACCTTTGGACTGTCCTGCTTGTGGGAGTAGGCAGGGCCCCTGCATGCCATGCGTAGTTGGACGATCAATCTTCTATTTAGTACTTCAACATAGTGATTTCCTGGTAAGGATTCACTCATGTCACATCAAGTAAATCTTATTGATTTACTGTCTAAATCTTATTGATTTAATGTCATGTTTTCTTTCTTTTCCTGCAATTTTACGATGCAGGTTTTGCCATGTGACATTCATCACAGAATAAACCGTTTGGTTTGCTCTACGATGGCTATTTTTGCAGGTTTCACTTCTTATGTCGTGTCAGTAATGAAGGCACTGTCCATCACTTATATTACTAGAAAAAATTGGATCAGTCTATTATCTGAGTACAAGCTGAATCCCTATGATGAACTGCAGTTTGGTTTAACAAAAATGCCACAATTAATCCTTCTCGCGTTTAAAAGAAATGAAGAAAAAATCTGGATCACGGTCACGGATCCTAGTCAAGTTAGAAAGCTGATCATAGCAGACCAAACACGATCGTCGCTATCTCGCACAGATCGAGCACCGGCAGTTTCTCTAGCACTGACAGCGGCAGCAACTCAGTCTGATCCAGCTGAGGATTGGGCACCGACCGCGTCAGCGGATCAGTCTGATCTACCGGAGGATCGGGCATCGACACCGGCACCAGCTCTACAAGGAGCACCATCTCCGGCAGTAGCAGCGGCTTCAGCACCTGCACCAACACTTGCACTTGCATTTGGTCCGGCCCATGCAGTTGCACCGACAACAGACTGGGCTGCAGTTCGCACTTCATATACCAAAGTCCTTACAAAAACCGACATGTCCACCTTCTTGGTAAGCATTGGCCGCCCAAGTGCTTCGTTCTTTTTTCTTTCCATGTTGTTTCACATGGTTCACTGTGTTGATCTAACTGTTTGGGTATGTCTTCTTGTTTTCAAACAGAGAATTCCTAGAGCAACGAGGGAGTCATTCAACAATCCGGGCGACCGCGGCCAAGTTTCTCTTACCATGCGCAGCCTTGGTGTGAATGAACCTGCTCAATATACCGTAAGTACAAAGGATGGTCGCATGATGATTGATGCTAAAGGATGGTCAAGGTTCAAATCTAAATCATATCTTGCGGTAGGGGATGATGTCAAAATCGAACTTTCTCGGCAAGGAGAGCTGGTCCAAATCAACTTTGAAATTCTTCAGTAGCAGCACGCAACTGCCGAACTGATCTATCCTCCGAGAGATTTTGATGTAATAATCTGGCATGGTGAAACAAGTGTCCTATGTGTATAAGTAGTACGACAGTATTATTTATCACATGGTATATCGTTGATAGAATTGCAACTGTGATTGCTGGTTAGGAACTGTCGTTCGATCTACTTCCAACAGCTACCGTGCTTTATTCAATTTTGTGTATTCACCTTGTGACAACATCTAAAACCAGCGCAGTACCGATTGCTTGCAATATGAAAAGCGCTGAGGTAGAACACATGGGCCCCCAAACATGCAGGGTCGGCCTGCGGCCCAAAGTCCAGAACCGTGAGCCTATATGAGTATTATATTCTCAGCTGAACCCCCATAAAAAAAGTTGAACCCCCATAATGCCCGTGCGTTGCAGAGGGAGTATATTTCTCGGCAAGGTGAGCCTGTGATATAAAAGATTTGTATATTTCTTTACAGAGGGAGTATCTCTCTGTCGAAAAATATATTTATGTGTAACTAGTTACTCTTGTCTTTCTACTTCCTTTCGCTGATATGTGGGGCAACCGGCAACGGGGTCCACGTGCCATATGCACAAATTAGAGTGCACAACTTCATGGCAGACACACCCCGGTCGTAGCACCGCAGTAATGCCCAATGAGCCGTCAAATGACAACCCCCCTTTCCAGCTTTAGTAGTAAGCTGGACGGACGAAGCGGCAATATTTCACTGGGCCTGAATCCCCTTCTCCCTTGTCTGCTTGTTCAGAGAAAAACCCCGCTCGGCGATTGAATAGGGTTTTCTCATGGAGAACCAGGTACGAATTCTTCATCCATCCCCGATAAATCCAAGTCCCTTGGTCGCAGGTAATCCTAGGATGGCAGCCGCCGCCGTTGATGCATTTTTCTTCGTACTGAATCTAGTGTGTTTCAGTTGTAGTGCCCAAAGTGCGAGTACCCTACAGATTTCTGCACCTTCGGCGAGACGCCACACTTGTTCCTTCTCATCCTACCACAACATTTTGAAACGTGCACAGTATGTTCCTAGAATCCTCTTCTCCATCCGGGAGGGTGGGTTTTTTTGAACATGCTGTGTTCTCATATTATTTTTCCTGCAATGTATTATTTGCTCTGCCAGAATACATGTACTCAAGATGCTCGGCCTTGCCATAACTGAATACACTAGTTTAATGGTCACAGTGAAGACAATCCATGGATATTACTTCCGAGTTGGGTTCATGAACCAAGAAGATCGCTGCTTTTTTTATGGCCGAACTTGGATAAACTTTCTCAAGTGTTATGGACTGAAAGTTGGCGCACGAATGTTGATGGAAATAGCAGAACCTGGTCTCATCTTCACTGCGATCTTCCACCCCGACGTCGTTCCAATTGTTCATCCATGTTAGTGTTATATCTGGCTCTTGCTTGTTGCCTCGATTACTTCTTAATCCACCTATTCTGTCTAACTAATCACAATTTAACTTTAGAAGTAGCACGAATCTCTCACGAAGATGATACTTCTAACTAATATTTTCTTATAATTGGTAGCATGTGTAGGTTTTTTCAGAGTTAAGCAGGCTGCTCGTTTGTTATTCTGTAGTAACTCGGCTGTTACTGATGGCACTGAAGTTGACTGGGACGACATCCACATGTTCCTACATTTTATCGATCGTCTTGAGGCCCTTGTGGGGTGTTTCAATGGTGGAAGGCCACGTGGGATATGTGTGCCACTGCTGCACTCGTTGAACAGGTCCAACTGTGTCGAGAAACTTATGGTACGAGTTGTTTTATGTTATATATGTTGTTCATAAACTATTGCTTATACACAGTTTTACAGCTGTGATCTTCTTGAAATAGGAACTGTCGAGTTCTATTGTTCCTATACATATGCCTGACCATGGTCGGGTCAGACTTGCGCTTGGTCACAACATGATGTTTATGTCTACCTACTCAATTCCCCTTGGAGGTGAAAAGATACTTATTCGTGGGTGGTCTTAGATAATGAAGGCCCGTCCATCTTGGAGAATAGGACAGAAGATTATGTTCATGCTTTTCCATGGCTCTAAAGCGAATATCCTGTTTATTGACCACGTTGCGAGATGAAGCGCTTTCAGAAGGTTGTGGATGCGCGGGGTGGCGCCTGGGCCTTGTCCTGGGGCTTGGCGGCCTCACCCTTGTTTAACTGTAGCCTGTAGGCAAAGTAGCACTGTTCGAGGCGTGCTTTGTACGGTTGAACCTGTATAAGTACTCATACTGCTTTCAGCTTTGGTTGTTAAGTGCCCCTGCTGGTTTCAGTTAAGGTTGTTAAGTACTCCTGCTGCTTTTACAGTCTGTCGTGTTTCTTCAGTCCTGTCTTCCTCCAGCCGCCAAAACCAAACCAGCGCCGGCGGGGCCGCCTGCTTCCGCCTCCCACGGCTGGCTGCGCCTCAGCGCACGCATCGCCGCCCCACGGTCTCCTAAATCGTTAATGCTGACGTCCTCCGTGCGCTTTGGTGCGCTTGCCGCGGCGCCGCCCTCTCGCGTTGTCAACATGGTCAACAAACAACAGGAATCGGCAGAAGTACGTGGAGAGGATGACAGTCGGGGCCCACCACGTCAGCGTATGGAAAAATAAAATGCTTCCTCCTAGTGTTTTCCTGACATCTGGGACCCACGACATTGTGAGCGTATATAGTCAATAGACAAGAGAACAACACAAGATCGGCTGACACCTGGGACGTAGCTACTCGAGCAGTATTTTTTTTGTTTGGTATTGTTGAGACGGAGCAGGGTTTGAACTGGGCTGTGGCCCGTCTGGCCCAGGCTTATATTTTATGTTCACCATGTGACCAGCCTAGCTATTTTTTATTTGTGCAAATGATCCCAGTTTATTTTTTTTAAAGAATACCCAATCCAGGCCTACTTATTTTTCTACGCCTTGAAAGTAATATGAAATGGGTTGTAAATATAAAAACAGATGACAAATTGGCAATTACTTTATAATTTCTGATTTTTTTCACATTTTCAGATTCCTATTTCATTGGGCATTAACCTAATTCAAATATATCTTCAAAGTACTTTAAATCTGGCTCGACATTTTGGTATTAAAAATAGTTTGGAACCCACAAAAATATGCGAAATTGGCCCTGGCCAACCAAAAAAAATGACTGCAATAAGTTGCATAAGAAGTTGCCATGAGCTATATATAAATTATTAAAAAAAGAGGGAGTGGTCTGACTTGTGGGCCTGTTTAGTTGACGCGTATGCAAGACTTTTATAGTTATTATATACTACGTCAACAAACGATTCTAGCAGACGTAACCCCGTCGTGTTTCTTCAATCTCTGATCTTCTTGCTCCAGCCGCCAAAGCAGTGCCGGCGGGACCGCCTGCTCCCGCCTCCCGTGGCCGGCTGTGCTGCCACGCAGGCCTCAGCGCCCCCTACTACTCCCACCACTGGCCAGGGCATCCCTCTAATCACCCACACCCCCTGTTATTCTGCGGTGACGGCAGCCTCACACCGCAGCCCAACCGGTGAACCCTCATACTCCTCTCCGCGCGGGCTTCCACTGCCGCGTCTTCCCCGGCCCCGCGTCGTCCCCTTCCTAGGCCTCGCTGTCGTCCATCGTCGTGGTGCTCTTGGCGCAGCATGGTCAATGTGGTCAACGACCAACTTCCATCGGAAGAGTACTGTACGTGGAGAGGCTGACAGCTGGGTCCACGGCAGCCGCAAGGAAGTGCCTCCTTATTACACAGAAAATAATTATTCCTCCACTTGACATCTGGGACCCACTGGACGGGCCACCAGTATTTCGCAAAAAAACGTTTCCCCCTGACTGCTGGGACCAACAGGTCGGGCTACCGTATTTCGCGAAAAAAAACGTTCCCCCCGCTGTCAACTCGGACCCACCGGAAGTGCCTCCTTATTACGCACAAAAAAATGAATACCCCCCTACTAGCTGGGACCAACCTTGGTGGGAGGCTGACTTGTGGGCCTACTAAGTTGACTGGGACGAAGGCCTTTGTCAACTTTAGTCAATATATGAACGATTCTAGCTCCAGTGACCGTACGATGTCCATCCAACGGCCGTAGTGCTTCTTCAACCTCTGGTCTTCTTGCTCCATCCGCCCAAAGCAGCGCCGGTCGTGCCGCCTGCTCCTGCCACCCGTGGCCGGCTGTGATGCCGCGGAGGCCTCACCGCCCCCTACTACTCGCACCGCTGCTAGGCCATCCCTCTACGCACCCACACCCCCGGTTATTCTGCGGCGACGGCAGCCTCACACCGCAGCCGAACGAGTGAACCCTCATACTCCTCTACGCGTGGGCATCCACTGTCGTGTCTTCCCCGGCTCCATGTCGTCCCCTTCCTAGGCCTCGCCGTCGTCCACCGCCCTGCTCTCGGCGCGGCGTGGTCAACGTGGTCAAGAAATGGCTTCCATCGGACGTGGACTGTACGTGGAGAGGCTGATAGTTGGGTCCACGGCCGCAGCAAGGAAGTGCCTCCTTATTACGCGCAAAATAATTATTCCTCCACCTAGGGATGAAAACGGAGCGGAAACGGACGGAACTAAGTGCTACCATATTTGTTTTCATATAATTTTGCAAACACGGAAACGAAAACAGAAACCGCGAAAATGAATACGGAAACAGATACTTTCGAAAACGGACACGGAACGAATACAAAGCGGACACGGAAACAGAAGTGGGTGTTGAACGGAACTTAAAAACCCTTGAATCATAGAGAAATACACACAAAACACAAGCAAATTTAATGGATTTTTTACATGGCTAGAAATAACATCGTTATGTTAGCAACTTAGTGGAGTATTGTAGTAATACTGAACAATTGCATATACAGTCAAGCTAAGTAAATGTGTGGTTGTAGAAGATGGGCTCAAATGATCCATTCTACTCATTGTATAATTGTGTGTTGTTGGTGGTTGGACTACAAAGCAGCCATAGGTCTATAGTAAAAACGGAAATTCCATATTCACGAAAATGGAAAGTTCCATTTCCACGCCTATTCCACCGGAAAACACCATTCCGTTTTTGTTTCCGTTTCCGCATAAAAAATTCCATTTCCACTTTCGTTTTGCAAATTTCCATTTTCGGTTTCATATTTCCTCTCCATTTCCATTTTTCCTCTGGAAAAACGGAAAGTTTCCACTCCATTTTCGTGGGGACCCACCAGACGGGCCACCGTATTTCGCGAAAAAAACATTTCCCCTGTCTGCTGGGACCCACCAGCTACATCTTCGCACGCAAGAAAGTGCGTCCGAAAAAATGATTCGCCCCCCTGACTGCTGGGACCCACCAGCTACATCTTCGCACGCAAGGAAGTGCGTCCGGGGAAAAAAACCCAAAATGATTCGTCCCCCTGACTGCTGGGACCCACCAGCTACATCTTCGCAGACAAGGAAGTGCCTGACAGTCGGGACCCACCTGGTCGAAGCGTACGTACCGTTGTCATTTTGGTCGCGAACGTGTACGTACATACTGGTCGATGTAGAGGCGTGCACGTGTCGTAGTAGAGGCGTGCACGTGTCGTAGTAGAGGCACGCATGAAGCATGTACACGTACGTACAACGGCGAGGGTGCAAGAAAGAAAATACGGCCACGTACGTACATACGGGCAGGGTCTCGAACGCCTACTCGCGCATACGTACATGGCTGGGTCGGAACGGAGAAACAATGTTGTCGTCGTGTTCATGGGAGGTAACGAAATGCGTCGTGTTCATCGGGAGGCAACGGAACGCCTGGGAGCCAACCGGCTGGGTCGGAACAGAATGCGTGGTCGTGTTCATCGGGAGGGCTTGGATGGAACAGGCGATGGAAACGAGGCCTGGCGTACCACACAACAGAGGAAACGGCCTTGTGTTCGATCGGCCACGTTCGAAACGGGGTCCTGTTGATCGGGAGGGGCCTGGCGTACCGCAAAACGGAGGAAACAGACCTCCTACGGTCGAAACAGGGGTCCTGTTGATCGGGAGGGGTGTGGCGTACCATAAAACGGAGGAAACGGACCTCCTACGGTCGAAACGGGGGTCCTG
>NC_057804.1:30752651-30880561 GCF_018294505.1 Triticum aestivum | reverse complement strand
CGCTCACTGTTCATCCCAGAGGCAGCATCGATCGGCTTCGGTTAGCAGCAGTAGCGAAGGAATCGCTCCATCGGGTTCAGTTAACAGCCATCGATCGATCGCTCGGGTTAAGTAACGCGTAGCCTGCAGTGCAATCGCTCGGGTTCGGTTAGAGCCCAACGCCTCGCTCGGCTTCAGTTAGAGCCAACGCCTCGCACACACGCGCGTACGTACGAGAGAAACGCGCATCACTCCACCCCCGACCTCCCACCGTAACCGGCAACTCCCCGAAATTTTCCTCCCCCTCGCTTCTACCACGGGTTTTTCCGTCATGGACGGCCCAAAGAATGTCATGCAGCTGCGTCTCCGGCCCGCCCAGGACGAAAAGCCCATTTTCTGTCATGATTTTTTGTCATAGAAGTAGGAGCCCACCACATCTATGATGATACCGGGTTTTGTCACAGTTATCGTCATAGAAGTATCATATGTATGACAGAAAAAAATTCATTCGGTGCAAAATGTCACGGATGTGTCTTTTTTTTTGTAGTGCATCTTGCATTGTGCGAGGGCGTGAGGAGATTACGGTGGCCCTAGTGGCTTTTTGGGGAGCATTGTGCCTCCACATCGCTCCAAACGGAGATTAGCATTCGCAAGGGTGTGAACTTCGGGATACATCATCGTCTCCATGTGCCTCGGTTATCTCTTACCCGAGCCCTTTACTCATGCACTTTACTTTGTCATAGCCATATTGTTTCTTGTCATATATTGCTATCACTTAGTTGTTTATCTTGCTTAGCATAAGTTGTTGGTGCACATCGGTGAACCTAGTTGTTATAGGTTTTGTGCTTGACAAATTAACCGCTAGGTTTATTCCGCATTTGTTCAAGCCTAAACCGTAATTATTTTAAAGCGCCTATTCACCCCCCCCTCTAGGCAACATCCACGATCTTTCGATTGGTATCAGAGCCTCATCTCTCTTTATTATGCTTTACTGCCTAGAGAGTAAAGATGTCGACTAGGGAATTAGGATTCTCTGACACTCTTAGTTTCGCTGGCACAAATTTTGATGTTTGGGTTATTCGCGTGCTTAATCTCTTTAGGGTCATGGACCCAAATTTAGAGCGAATTGTAGATATGGGTTTTTCTCCTCCAAAGGATCCCCAAAGATTATCTTTAGAGGATGAGAAAAACTCTTATCTCAATGCTCAAGCTTCTAATGTGCTTTTTGATGCTTTGAGCAATGTAGTTATATTTCAACTCATGTCGTTCCGGGATGCTCATGAGTTGTGGACGAAGCTTCAAGATAAATATGGTGTGTCCAAGTTTTGTGGGGATGATTGTTCTCCCTCCACCCCCGGTTGTATAGTCTTCCCAACTTCTTCTACTTCGCCTACATGTGGTTTGCCACAAGGTAATGATATGGTGAGTAGTGTTGGTCATTGCAATGATGATAGTATGTTTATTGTGGATGATCCTTCATCACTATATTATTGCAATGCTCCTTCTTTGGGATGTAACACTTCGAGCACTCCAAATGTTTCACATGCTTGTGTTGATTGTCCTTGCATATCATGTAGAAATTGCTTGACTAAATCTCATGATGATATGCTTGATATGTCTTGTTGCCATGATAAAAATGCATCTATTTCCTTGAATTGTTGTGCTAACAATGTAGAGGAAAACCAACACCCCATGGAACAACATGTGATTTTTAATGGTGCCTCAAGGGATCCTACATTATCATCTATTGTGTTTTGCCTTATGGCCAAGGCTTCAAAGGTATCTCCTACCTCGAACCCCAATATGTCTCTTGATGATGATGTTGATGCTAATGATGATGAGGATAATGATGAAGAGAATGATAATGTTGCCTCCTTAAAACTAAGGGGGAAATGATTTTTAAAGCTCTTCATAAAAATAAAATTGCTTGTTTCAACTTCATGGAAATAATGTCCATTGCCATTGATGGCAAGAAATACATTGAGGAGTTGGAATCCCATCTAGAGGAGCATGAGGTCACCATTGAGAAAATGTAAGCTCATGAGCGTGATTATGCAAATGAGATCACGGAGCTATCTCAAGCTCTTGAACATGAACAAACCACCTCCGAATCTCTTGAGGAGACTTTTGCTCTAGAATTATCTAGAGTAAGGGAATCTCATGATAGAGCTCTTGAGGTGGCCAATTATTTCAAAACTAAAAATGCTAAGCTTGAAGTTTCTCATGCTAGACTCCTTGAGGACTTTGAGCACCTCGAAAATGGCTCTAAGGTTATTAAGAGTGAGCTCATCGAACTCATCGAGTCTCATGCTCAACTTAAAGCTTCTTATTTAAAAGGGCTTGCCAAGTTCTCCTCTCCTGTTGTTGTAAATGATTATGCTTGTGCTACTAACTCTATTACTTGTGAAGCATCCATTATGAAGGAGAATGTTGAGCTACGGGCTCAACTTGAGGTGCTATCTAGCAATTATGGGAAATTGGAAGAAAGTCATGAAAATCTCTCAAGCTCTCATGATGATCTTCTAATATCCCATAATGTGCTAAAGATAGCTCATGAGGCCATGATTACTAAGGTAACATCTAGTGAGCCTCCTGTGGATACTAGCACTACTTCTAGTCAAAATACTATATTGCCATGTGCTAGTCCTTATAATTCATCTACTCATAATGTTGGTACATCTTGTGATGAATTGCTTTCCCTGTCTTGTTGCTCTAACGATGAAGCTTATACTTCCTCTAGTACTTGTGTTGAGACTAACCATGTAGAGGAAATCAAAGAGCTCAAGGCCCAAGTCACTTCTTTGAAGAAAGACTTGGAAAATAGTCATGAAGGGAAATACACACTCAACAATATCTTGAGTGTGCAAAAATCCCCCAATGACAAAGGTGGACTTGGATTCAACTCCAATAAGAAGAAGAAGTCCAAGACGAACAAAAAGAAGGGCCAAGAACAAGTCAAGAATTCGGCCAAGATTGTTTGCCTCAAGTGCAAAGTAGAAGGGCATCATGTTAGATCTTGCCCATTGAAGAAGAAGCCCATTAGTGACAAGCAACAAGGGAAGCGGCGAAAAGTTCCCTATCATACTCAACCTCAAGTTGAAGAAAGGTCTCTTCCCAAGAAAACTCAAGCTAATGCTTCTCAAGTTGAGAAATCAAGTGAGAAGAAAGTGAAGAGTATACGTTGCTACCTATGTCGTGAGAAAGGTCACCTTGCTTCTTCATGCACCAGTGGTAACTTATCCAACCCAATTATTATTGATGATATCTATTCTCTTGGGAAGGATAAGGTTGCAATGTGTTTGCCAAAGTTGTTGGTACTCAAAGTAGTGTCAAGAAAAGAACCATTTGGGTAGCCAAGCCTATTATGACTAATCTCTTAGGACCCAACTTGGTTGGGGACCAACTAGCTCAAACTTGATCAATAGGTGTTGTTGGAGGGCATTGGAGACTTGGCTACATTATGAAGAATTAAGGGGATTTCATCATTCTTATTGTCTCAAGCCAAGTCAATTGGATTATCAAGTTCCTATCTTATATCCAATGTGCCTCCTTGCGGTAACTTGTACTTAATTTCTTTACATTGAAAGTTACTTGCCCCCTTGCATGTTTTGGTTTTGTTCCTTGCATGTGTTTGTATATGTTGTGCTTCCAACTTGCTTATCTTGAGCAATCAAGTATGTGTGTGTTGGTTTGAACATCATGTACGTGTGTGTCGTGCATTGAGCCTTTATGCTTTTTGTTTGTATCCTAGTTGGCTCGTGTGAGAGATTAATGGACCATCCCATTTTGGAGGAGTGATGTGCTTTGTGCACCTCACAATCCTATAAATGTGTGTACATGAGGAATACCATCTAGTATTGATATTACAAGATTATCTAGTGGCTAGGTGGTATATCTCTCATGAGAAATTCAAATTCTAAAAATTCCATTGATTATCTCTTGTTGGATCCTCTTATTGCCTCTTGTTAAGTTCTTTTTGGTATCACATTATGGGGGAGTAATATGCTATGTGCATATTAGAAGCCTGGAAAATGTGTACATTTAAGATATTGTCACCTAGAATTGATATTGTAAATTATCTTGTTCCTAGGTGGCATGTTAGCTCTACAAGTTGCAATTTGCTTGTGTGAGGTGTGAAGATGATGTTGGATATCCTTGCTATCTACCACCGGGAATTCTTTCCGTCTACTTCTTGTCTTTTGACATTTGGTAGTCACTTACGTGTGGTAGAATTTATTGATCATCTTTACATTGGCTTTTGTTTTTTTATTTGACTTTAATGTTGCCAAGGTTTGTGTCAACTCCAGTTGTCTTCCATTTCACTTGTGGATCTTGTTTTTTTTCTTGTTCTTGTCTAGTGTTTTCTAGATATAGTGAAAGTGGTGATCCCACCTTATGCATTTTGTATTCAAATGCAAATTATCTATAATGCACACCTCGTGGGGGAGCTATCCTATTGTCTATAAAACGCTCATCTTGTGATCCTTATCAAGCGTGTGTTGGTGGAAGGCAAGCCGTTTTCTTTTTGGTACCTTGTGCCATCATGAAACTTTGTTGAGAGCTTGGTTTGTTTGGAACCATCCTCTCTTTGGGAGTTTGACATCTTTATTTTAGTGTGTATCAATGGATATCTCATTCCTTGATGTATCTTCAATGATATCTTCCAAGTGGCGATTTCACCATTTGGTATCCTTTTTCACTTGGCTTTTCATTTTCTTTTGGTTTCGGTTCTTGAAAGTTTTGAGCATGCATGTTTACTTCATGTATTTTATTTGGCATGATTTCTTTCTTTGACCCAATATATAGGAGAAACTCCACCAAGTCTCAAATTGGATGAGATGTGAATGCTATTTATCTTCATATCTATATGCACATATTCATGTGGAGTTTGTCCTATGTATTGGTGTTTCTACTATTTGGTCCCAAAGAGTTTGGGTACTGCTTAGTTTGTGTTCTTCTTCTAGGAACGGTTGGATATGTATTGGATGCTCGGCTCACTCACAAGGAAGGTGTTGTCACCATGTACTTATTGGAGTCAAGCTAGGATGATCAATGAACTACCATCTACCTTCATTTGGTATCTACTACGTCCTTCCAATGGTATCTCGGTAACAAGTATCATCATCTACTTCATGCACACATTTCTTGCATCAACCTTGTGTAGGTTGTATCATGGCATGTAATTCATTCTTTCTTGTGCTACTTGTTTCCTTTCTCAAATCATCTCAACGATGATCTCATGTTCCTATTTGTGATGTCTTTGATGGTTGTGTGGTAGGAATTCATTTATATACAATAAGACCATATCTAGCCATGTGCTATGATTCCAAGAAAATATCTTATTGGTACATGTATGACTTCCTTGTGGATATCTAGTTCCTGCGTGTTGTAACTATGTTGGGTGTACATCCTCCTTTGTAGACATATATCATCATGATTTCGTCTACCTAGAACCTTATACACCTAAGAGAAATTACATCTCTAGATGATATCCTTTCTTTCACGTCCACCTTGTCTTTCTTATGTTATTTCTTTGGTGGCTCCGTGAAAGCTTTTGATCTTGCCTCCTTAAAAAAGGCTATTGACTCTTGCGAAGAGTTGATGAATGATAAAAGTAAGCTTGTGAAGTCTCATGCTTCTCTCTCTAAGGATTGTGGGCTTCTATCCGTGTCTCTCAAGACTAAAGAAGAAGAGCTCACCCTTCTTACAAAGAGTTTTGAGACGCTCAAACTTACTTATCTTGAAACTCTAGCCAAGGTTTACTCTTCTCCTATTATCAATGTTGATGCGTGTACTACTAACTCTAGTAGTGATCTAGCATCTATTCTTGAGGGAAATCGCTTTCTCAAGGCTCAAATAGAGAAAGGTCTCATGACATGTGCTCAAGGACAAAC
Organism: Triticum aestivum; assembly: GCF_018294505.1. Classification (NCBI taxonomy): domain Eukaryota; kingdom Viridiplantae; phylum Streptophyta; class Magnoliopsida; order Poales; family Poaceae; genus Triticum; species Triticum aestivum. The sequence goes on along the minus strand of NC_057804.1, from coordinate 30,874,688 downwards.
GAACTTGAGCCAACACAATGAGGTTTTTGCCAAAGAGGGACTTGGGTTTGACCCAAGCACAAGCAAGAAGAAGACGTCCTCTCAAAAGTGCACAACTCCTCTAAAGGAAACATTTGTGCGAGAAGGGCACAAGGAGAAAGGTAAGGTTGTTAGTGGGAAGGCCACAAGGGGCATGCCCACTCCCAACAAACCAAGAGAGTTCATGCCTCCATCCTATGTACTTCGTAAGACTAAGGATGGAGAAGTTTATGCAAAATTTGTTGGTCCTCGAAATGCATTATGGTTCTATGCTATTTGGGTTCCTAAGACCCTTGTGACTAACTTGAGAGGCCCCATTGCAAAATGGGTGCCTCTAACCAAGTCATAATTTTGTGTAGGTTGCCTTCTCCGGTGGATTAAAATGGGTGATTGATAGTGGTTGTACCAATCATATGACCGTAGATAGAAAATTGCTCTACGATTTTGTTGGGGAACGTAGCAGAAATTCAAAAAATTTCCTACGCAACACCAAGATCTATCTATGGAGAGACCAGCAACGAGTAGAAGGAGAGTGCATCTACATACCCTTGTAGATCGCTAAGCGGAAGCGTTCAAGTGAACGGGGTTGATGGAGTCGTACTCGTCGTGATTCAGATCACCGATGATCAAGTGCCGAACGGACGGCACCTCCGCGTTCAACACACGTACAGCCCGGTGACGTCTCCCACGCCTTGATCCAGCAAGGAGGGAGGGAGAGGTTGAGGAAGACTCCATCCAGCAGCAGCACAACGGCGTGGTGGTGATGGAGGAGCGTGGCTATCCTGCAGGGCTTTGCTAAGCACCACGGGAGAGGAGGAGTACTTGGGAGAGAGGAGAGGGCTGCAACCAAAGGCAGAGATCGAATCACGTGTATTCTGTGTGTTCTCTGGGCAGCCCTATGCCTCACTATTTATAGGGGGAGAGGGGGGCTGCGCCCCCTTTAGGGTTTCCCACCCCAAGGGGTGCGGCCAGCCCCCAGATGGCATCTGGTGCGGCGGCCAGAGGGGGAGGAGAGGGAGGCGCAGGGAGCATGGGCCTTAAGGCCCATCTGCCCTAGGGTTTGCCCCCTCCCACTCTCCCCTGCGCCTTGGGCCCCTTGTGGGGGGCGCACCAGCCCATTTGGGGCTGGTTCCCTCCCACACATGGCCCATGCAGCCCTCCGGGGTTGGTGGCCCCACTTGGTGGACCCCCGGGACCCTCCCGGTGGTCCCGGTACAATACCGATAAACCCGAAACTCTTCCGGTGTCCAAAACAGGACTTCCCATATATAAATCTTTACCTCCGGACCATTCCGGAACTCCTCGTGACGTCCGGGATCTCATCCGGGACTCCGAACAACATTCGGTAACCACATACAAGCTTCCTTTATAACCCTAGCGTCATCGAACCTTAAGTGTGTAGACCCTACGGGTTCGGGAGACATGCAGACATGACCGAGACGTTCTCCGGTCAATAACCAACAGCGGGATCTGGATACCCATGTTGGCTCCCACATGTTCCACGATGATCTCATCGGATGAAACACGATGTCAAGGACTCAATCAATCCCGTATACAATTCCCTTTGTCTAGCGGTATTTTACTTGCCCGAGATTCGATCGTCGGTATACCGATACCTTGTTCAATCTCGTTACCGGCAAGTCACTTTACTCGTTCCGTAACACATCATCCCGTGATCAACTCCTTGGTCACATTGCGCATATGATGATGTCCTACCGAGTGGGCCCAGAGATACCTCTCCGTTTACACGGAGTGACAAATCCCAGTCTCGATCCGCATAAAACAATAGATACTTTCGGAGATACCTGTAGTGCACCTTTATAGTCACCCAGTTACGTTGTGACGTTTGATACACCCAAAGCACTCCTATGGTATCCAGGAGTTACACGATCTCATGGTCGAAGGAAGAGACACTTGACATTGGCAAAGCTCTAGCAAACGAACTACACGATCTTTGTGCTATGCTTAGGATTGGGTCTTGTCCATCACATCATTCTCCTAATGATGTGATCCCGTTATCAACGACATCCAATGTCCATAGCCAGGAAACCATGACTATCTGTTGATCACAACGAGCTAGTCAACTAGAGGCTCACTAGGGACATATTGTGGTCTATGTATTCACACGTGTATTACGATTTCCGGATAATACAGTTATAGCATGAATAAAAGACAATTATCATGAACAAGGAAATAAATAATAATACTTTTATTATTGCCTCTAGGGCATATTTCCAACAGTCTCCCACTTGCACTAGAGTCAATAATCTAGTTCACATCGCCATGTGATTAACACTCACAGGTCACATCGCCATGTGACTAATACCCAAGAGTTTACTAGAGTCAGTAGTCTAGTTCACATCACTATGTGATTAACACTCAATGAGTTTTATGTTTGATCATGTTGCTTGTGAGAGAGGTTTTAGTCAACGGGTCTGAACCTTTCAGATCCGTGTGTGCTTTACAAATCTCTATGTCATCTCCTAGATGCAGCTACCACGCTCTATTTGGAGCTGTTCCAAATAACTGTTCTACTTGGAGCTATTCTAAATTGTTGCCCCATTGTACGTATCCGGTATCTCTACTCAGAGCTATCCGAATAGGTGTTAAGCTTGCATCGACGTAACCTTTACGACGAACTCTTTTACCACCTCCATAATCGAGAAAATTCCTTAGTCCACTAGTTACTAAGGATAACTTTGACCGCTGTCCTGTGAGCCATTCTTGGATCACTCTTGTACCCCTTGACTGACTCATGGCAAGGCACACTGCAGGTGCGGTACACAGCATAGCATACTGAAGAGCCTACGTCTTAAGCATAGGGGACAACCTTCGTCCTTTCTCTCTATTCTGCCGTGGTCGAGCTTTAAGTCTTAACTTCGTACCTTACAACTCAGGCAAGAACTCTTTCTTTGACTGGTCCATCTTGAACACCTTCAAGATCATGTCAAGGTATGTGCTCATTTGAAAGTATTATTAAGCATTTTGATCTATCCTTATAGATCTTGATGCTCAATGTTCAAGTAGCTTAAGCCAGGCTTTCCATTGAAAAACACTTTCAAAATAACCCTATATGCTTTCCAGAAATTCTACGTCATTTCTGATCAACAATATGTCAACAACATATACTCATCAGAAATTCTATAGTGCTCCCACTCACTTCTTTGGAAATACAAGTTTCTCATAAACTTTGTACAAACCCAAAATCTTTGATCATCTCATCAAAGCGTACATTCCAACTCCGAGATGCTTACTCCAGTCCTTAAAAGGATCGCTGGAGCTAGCATACCTTTTAGCATCCTTAGGATCGACAAAACTTTTCTGATTGTATTGCATACAACCTTTCCTTACGAAAACTGGTAAGGAAACTCGTTTTGACATCCATCTGCCAGATTTCATAAATGCAGCTAATGCTAACATGATTCCGACGGACTTTAAGCATCGCTACGGATGAGAAAATCTCATCGTAGTCAACTCCTTGAACTTGTGAAAAACTTTTCGCCACAAGTCGAGCTTCATGGACGGTGACATTACCATCCACGTCCGTCTTCTTCTTAAAGATCCATTTATCTTAATGGCTTGCTGATCATCGGGCAAGTCCACCAAAGTCCATGGATCCGTTCTCGGATTTTATGGCCTCGAGCCATTTATCGGAATCCGGGCCCACCATCGCTTCTCCATAGCTCGTAGGTTCATTGTTGTCTAGCAACATGACTTCCAAGACAGGATCACCGTACCACTCCAAAGTAGTACGTGTCCTTGTCGTCCTACGAGGTTTGGTAGTGACTTGATCCGAAGTTTCATGATCAATATCATAAGCTTCCACTTCAATTGGTGTAGGTGCCACAGGAACAACTTCCTGTGCTCTGCCACACACTAGTTGAAGAGACGGTTCAATAACCTCATCAAGTTTCCACCATCATCCCACTCAATTCTTTCGAAAGAAACCTTTCCTCGAGAAAGGACCCGATTCAAGAAACAATCCATATTGCTTTCGGATCTGAATTAGGAGGTATACCCAACTGTTTTGGGTTTCCTATGAAGATGCATTTTATCCGCTTTGGGTTCGAGCTTATCATCCTGAAACTTTTCCATATAAGCGTCGCAGCCCCAAACTTTTAAGAAACGACAACTTAGGTTTCTTTAAACCATAATTCATACGGTGTCATCTCAACGGAATTACGCGGTGCCCTATTTAAAGTGAATGTGGTTGTCTCTAATGCCTAACCCATGAACGATAGTGGTAATTCGATAAGAGACATCATGGTACGTACCATATCCGATAGGGTGCAACTATGATGTTCGGACACACCATCACATTATGGTGTTCCAGGCGGTATTAATTGCGAAACAATTTCCACAATGTCTTAATTGTGTGCCAAAACTCGTAACTCAGATATTCATCTCTATGATCATATCATAGACATTTTATCCTCTTGTCACAATGATCTTCCACTTCACTCTGAAATTATTTGAACCATTCAATAATTCAGACTTGTGTTTCATCAAGTAAATATTCTCAACATCTACTCGAATCATCTGTGAAGTAAGAACATAACGATATTCACTGCATGCCTCAGCACTCATTGGACTGCACACATCAAAATGTGTTGCTTCCAACAAGTTGCTATCTTGTTCCATTTTACTGAAACCGAGGCTTTTCAGTCATCTTGCCTATGTGGTATGATTTGCATATCTCAAGTGATTCAAAATCAAGTGAGTTCAAACGGTCCATTTGCATGGAGTTTCTTCATGCATATATACCAATAGACATGGTTCGCATGTCTCAAACTTTTCAAAAAGGAGTGAGTCCAAAGATCCATCAACATGGAGCTTCTTCATGCGTTTTATACCAATATGACTTACACAGCAGTGCCACAAGTAAGTGGTACTATCATTACTATCTTATATCTTTTGGCATGAAAATGTGTATCACTACGATCAAGATTCAATAAACCATTCCTATAGGTGCAAGAGCACTTATTCAGGTTTTAATACTAATCTTGATGGCAGAGGGAGCGTGCGATGTTAGATCACATCAAACTTGGAAACACTTCCAACACATATCGTCAGCTCACCTTTAGCTAGTCTCTGTTTATTCCGTAGCCTTTTATTTCGAGTTACTAACACTTAGCAACCGAACCGGTATCTAATACCCTGGTGCTACTAGGAGTACTAGTAAAGTACACATTAACATAATGTATATCCAATATACTTCTATCGACCTTGCCAGCCATCTCATCTACCAAGTATCTAGGGTAATGCTGCTCCAGTGGTTGTTCCCCTTATTACAGAAGCACTTAGTCTCGGGTTTGGGTTCAACCTTGGGTTTCTTCACTAGAGCAGCAGCTGAATTGCCGTTTCATGAAGTATCCCTTTGTTCCCTTGCCCTTCTTGAAACTAGTGGTTTCACCAACCATCAACAATTGATGCTCCTTCTTGATTTCTACTTTCGTGGTGTCAAACATCGCGAATACCTCAAGGATCATCATCTCTATCCTTGATATGTTATAGTTCATCACGAAGCTCTAGCAGCTTGGTGGCAATGACTTTGGGGAAACATCACTATCTCATCTGGAAGATCAACTCCCACTCGATTGAAGTGATTGTTGCACTCAGACAATCTGAGCACAAGCTCAACGATTGAGCTTTTCTCCCTTAGTTTGCAGGCTAAGAAAATCGTCGGAGGTCTTATACCTCTTGACGTGGGCACGAGCTTGAAATCCCAATTTCAGCCCTCGAAACATCTCATATGTTCCGCGACGTTTCGAAAACGTCTTTGGTGCCTCTACTTAAACAATTTAATTGAACTATCACGTAGTTATCAAAACGTGTATGTTCGATGTTCGCAACATCGAAAAACGACGTTGGGGTTCAGCACACTGAGCGGTGCATTAAGGACATAAGCTTTCTACTGATCACATAATCGCTACTTTCAACTTTCAACTATATTTTCTCTAGGAACATATCTAAACAGTAGAACTACAGCGTGAGCTACGACATAATTTGCAAAAGGTCTTTTGACTATGTTCAGGATAATTAAGTTCATCTTATGAACTCCCACTCAGATAGACATCCCTCTGGTCATCTAAGTGATCACATGATCCGAGTCAACTAGGCCGTGTCCGATCATCACGTGAGACGAACTAGTTAACGTCGGTGAACATCTTCATGTTGATCGTATCTACTATACGACTCATGCTCGACCTTTCGGTCTCCGTGCTCCGAGGCCATGTCTGCACATGCTAGGCTCGTCAAGTTAACCCTAAGTGTTTTCGCTGTGTAAAACTGTCTTACACCCGTTGTATGTGAACGTAAGAATCCATCACACCCGATCATCACGTGGTGCTTAGAAGCGACGAACTGTAGCAACGGTGCACAGTTAGGGGAGAACACTTCTTGAAATTTTTGTAAGGGATCATCTTATTTACTACCGTCGTCCTAAGTAAACAAGATGCATAAACATGATAAACATCACATGCAATCAAATAGAGTAGTGACATGATATGGCCAATATCATATAGCTCCTTTGATCTTCATCTTCGGGGCTCCATGATCATCATCGTCACCGGCATGACACCATGATCTCCATCATCATGATCTCCATCATTGTGTCTTCATGAAGTTGTCACGCCAACGACTACTTCTACTTCTATGGCTAACGCGTTTAGCAATAAAGTAAAGTAAGTTACATGCCGTTCTTCAATGACACGCAGGTCATACAAAAAATAAAGACAACTCCTATGGCTCCTGCCGGTTGTCATACTCATCGACATGCAAGTCGTGAATCCTATTACAAGAACATGATCAATCTCATACATCACATATATCATTCATCACATCCTTTTGGCCATATCACATCACATAGCATACCCTGCAAAAACAAGTTAGACGTCCTCTAATTGTTGTTGCATGTTTTACGTGGCTGCTATGGGTTTCTAGCAAGAACGTTTCTTACCTACGCAAGACCACAACGTGATATGCCAATTGCTATTTACCCTTCATAAGGACCCTTTTCATCGAATCCGTTCCGACTAAAGTGGGAGAGACTGGCACCCGCTAGCCACCTTATGCACCAAGTGCATGTCAATCGGTGGAACCTGTCTCACGTAAGAGTACGTGTAAGGTCGGTCCGGGCCGCTTCATCCCACAATACCGTCGAAACAAGATTGGACTAGTAACGGTAAGCATATTGAACAACATCAACGCCCACAACTACTTTGTGTTCTACTCGTGCAAAGAATCTACGCAATAAACCTGGCTCTGATACCACTGTTGGGGAACGTAGCAGAAATTCAAAAATTTTCCTACGCAACACCAAGATCTATCTATGGAGAGACCAGCAACGAGTAGAAGGAGAGTGCATCTACATACCCTTGTAGATCGCTAAGCGGAAGCGTTCAAGTGAACGGGGTTGATGGAGTCGTACTCGTCGTGATTCAGATCACCGATGATCAAGTGCCGAACGGACGGCACCTCCGCGTTCAACACACGTACAGCCCGGTGACGTCTCCCACGCCTTGATCCAGCAAGGAGGGAGGGAGAGGTTGAGGAAGACTCCATCCAGCAGCAGCACAACGGCGTGGTGGTGATGGAGGAGCGTGGCTATCCTGCAGGGCTTTGCTAAGCACCACGGGAGAGGAGGAGTACTTGGGAGAGAGGAGAGGGCTGCAACCAAAGGCAGAGATCGAATCACGTGTATTCTGTGTGTTCTCTGGGCAGCCCTATGCCTCACTATTTATAGGGGGAGAGGGGGGATGCGCCCCCTTTAGGGTTTCCCACCCCAAGGGGTGCGGCCAGCCCCCAGATGGCATTTGGTGCGGCGGCCAGAGGGGGAGGAGAGGGAGGCGCAGGGAGCATGGGCCTTAAGGCCCATCTGCCCTAGGGTTTGCCCCCTCCCACTCTCCCCTGCGCCTTGGGCCCCTTGTGGGGGGCGCACCAGCCCATTTGGGGCTGGTTCCCTCCCACACATGGCCCATGCAGCCCTCCGGGGTTGGTGGCCCCACTTGGTGGACCCCCGGGACCCTCCCGGTGGTCCCGGTACAATACCGATAAACCCGAAACTCTTCCGGTGTCCAAAACAGGACTTCCCATATATAAATCTTTACCTCCGGACCATTCCGGAACTCCTCGTGACGTCCGGGATCTCATCCGGGACTCCGAACAACATTCGGTAACCACATACAAGCTTCCTTTATAACCCTAGCGTCATCGAACCTTAAGTGTGTAGACCCTACGGGTTCGGGAGACATGCAGACATGACCGAGACGTTCTCCGGTCAATAACCAACAGCGGGATCTGGATACCCATGTTGGCTCCCACATGTTCCACGATGATCTCATCGGATGAAACACGATGTCAAGGACTCAATCAATCCCGTATACAATTCCCTTTGTCTAGCGGTATTTTACTTGCCCGAGATTCGATCGTCGGTATACCGATACCTTGTTCAATCTCGTTACCGGCAAGTCACTTTACTCGTTCCGTAACACATCATCCCGTGATCAACTCCTTGGTCACATTGCGCATATGATGATGTCCTACCGAGTGGGCCCAGAGATACCTCTCCGTTTACACGGAGTGACAAATCCCAGTCTCGATCCGCATAAAACAATAGATACTTTCGGAGATACCTGTAGTGCACCTTTATAGTCACCCAGTTACGTTGTGACGTTTGATACACCCAAAGCACTCCTATGGTATCCAGGAGTTACACGATCTCATGGTCGAAGGAAGAGACACTTGACATTGGCAAAGCTCTAGCAAACGAACTACACGATCTTTGTGCTATGCTTAGGATTGGGTCTTGTCCATCACATCATTCTCCTAATGATGTGATCCCGTTATCAACGACATCCAATGTCCATAGCCAGGAAACCATGACTATCTGTTGATCACAACGAGCTAGTCAACTAGAGGCTCACTAGGGACATATTGTGGTCTATGTATTCACACGTGTATTACGATTTCCGGATAATACAGTTATAGCATGAATAAAAGACAATTATCATGAACAAGGAAATAAATAATAATACTTTTATTATTGCCTCTAGGGCATATTTCCAACAGATTTCATGGAAGCTATTCAACCATTCATGAGCATTATGTTTGGTGGATGTTCAAAAGGACAGGTACTCGGGTTGGGAAAGGTGGCTATCACAAATGACATGTCTCTTGCAAATGTCATGCTTGTCCAATCCCTTAAATACCATTTGCTTTCTGTTCGCCAATTGGCTTCTGTTGGTTATGATACCCTCTTTGGACTAACGGATGTGAAAGTCTTTAAGAGAGATACTCTCGAAGTGGCCTTTGTTGGAGAGTTGGACGACAACCTTTACACGGTTGATTTCTCAAAAAAGAGCACATTCCATGCAACTTGTCTAATGGCCAAGGCCGACAAGGGGTGGCTATGGCATCGCCGGCTAGCCCATGTCGGCATGAGAAATCTTCAAGATCTCTTAAAGGGGAATCACATCCTTGGCCTAACCAATGTCTCTTTTGAGAAAGATCGTGTGTGTAGTGCATGCATAGCCGGGAAGCAACATCAATCAAAGCACCCACCCAAGAACAAATTATCTACTTCAAGGCCCCTGGAGCTCCTTCATGTGGATCTTTTTGGACCTCCTTCATGGGATAGTCTTGGTGGGAAAAAGTATGGACTTGTCATTGTTATTGATTACTCAAGATATACATGGGTGTTCTTCCTCAAGTCCAAGGACGAGACGAAGATCACCTTCATTGATTTTGCCAAACAAGCACAACGCAAGTTTGACAAAGAAATCTTGGCAATAAGAAGTGACAATGGCTCTGAGTTCAAGAACTATACCTTGGAAGAATTCCTTAGTGATGAAGGGATTGAACATCAATATTCAGCTCCATACACTCCTCAGCAAAATGGTGTAGCCGAAAGGAAGAACCGTACACTTGTAGAGATGGCAAGGTCCATGTTGGATGAATACAAGTCACCACATAGTTTTTGGGCCGAAGCTGTCAACACTGCATGGCATGCATCAAACCGGCTCTTCCTCCGCACTATATTGGAAAAGACTCCATATGAGCTCCTAACTGGGAACAAGCCAAATGTCAAGTACTTTCGTGTATTTGGGTGCAAATGTTTCATCCTCAACAAAAGAGAACGGTTAGGAAAATTTCAATCCAAAACAATTGAGGGCATATTTGTTGGCTATGGATCAAACTCTCACGCCTATAGAGTCTACAACAAATCCAATGGATGTGTTGTAGAAACTTGTGACGTGGTGTTTGATGAATTTAATGGCTCCCATGGGAAGCAAGTTGATCTAAGTGATGTAGGTGAAGAAGATTCCTCTCAAGATATTTTGACTATGGGAGTTGGTGCTCTTCTTCCAATGGAACAAGAACCTCATGATGATGAAGAAGAAGATGGAAATTTCACACATCATCAAACTACTTCGACACCCATACCACCACAAACTCCTATTGTTCAACATATGCCATTAGCTCAAGTACAATGATCAAGTTCCTCTTCATGATAATCCTCAAGAACAAGATCATCATCAAGGGCAAGAACAAGAAAGTTCAATCATTGATGATGAACCTCAAAAAATGCAATATGAAGAAGAAGATCTTCCTCCACACATTAATGATCCATATGTTGAGGATGTGGATGATGGACATGAAGTTGAACCTCGTGAAACCCTTACCTCCATCATGCCTCGTGTGGCCGGTCGTGTTGATGTTGACAAAATTCTCACCGGCATATCGGAAGGTAGAGTCACTCATAAACATTTGACAAACTTTTGTGCTCACTTCTCTTTTGTGTCTAGTGTTGAGCCCCTCAAGGTACAAGATGCATTGATGGACAACGATTGGCTCGTTGCTATGCAAGAAGAGTTGAACAGTTTTGAATGCAGCCAAGTGTGGTCATTAGTCAAGAGGCCACCTACCGAGCACAACGTCATTGGAACAAAATGGATTTTCAAGAACAAGCAAGATGAAAATGGTGTAATCATCTGTAACAAGGCAAGGTTAGTGGCACAAGGGTACTCACAAGTTGAAGGTTTGGACTTTGGTGAGACCTTTGCCCCCGTTGCCCGTCTTGAATCCATTCGCATCTTACTTGCTTATGCCGCTTTCAATGGTTTTACATTACATGAAATGGATGTGAAGAGTGCTTTTCTTAATGGTCCTCTACAAGAAGAAGTATATGTGTCACAACCACCCAGGTTCGTTGATCCCATTCACAAAGACTATGTGTATAAACTTCATAAGGCTTTGTATGGCCTCAAAGAAGCACCTCGTGCTTGGTATGATCATTTGAAGAAGTTTTTACTCGATGATGGTTTTGTCAGAGGGGTGATCGATCCCACTCTTTTTACTAAGAGGGACAAGGGTGATTTGATCCTATGCCAAATCTATGTAGATGATATCATTTTTGGTTCTCCTAACATTCATTTGTGCAAGAAGTTTGCGGCTTCAATGACCAAGAATTTTGAAATGTCACTCAATGCGGATTTGAAGTTCTTTCTCGGATTTCAAATTCAACAATTTCAAGAAGGAATTTTCTTATCTCAAGCAAAGTACCTCAAGGATATCCTAGAGAAGTTTGGCATGTCTGATGCTAGTCCATGCAAGACACCCATGCCAACCAAAATTGCTCTCACCGAAGACACAAATGGTACTCCTTTCGACCCATCTATTTACCGCTCTATGATTGGTTCATTGCTTTATCTTTGTGCATCTAGACCAGACATCATGTTCAGTGTATGCATGTGTGCTTGATTTCAAGCTTCCCCTAGGGAAAGTCATCATAAGGCGGTTAAGCATATTCTTAGATACCTTATTCACACCCCAAAGTTGGGTCTCTGGTACCCCAAGGATGCTAAGTTTGATCTGATTGGGTACACGGATGCGGATTGGGCTGGAGACAAAGTGGATCGTAAGTCCATATCTGGTGCATGTCAGATTCTTGGACGCTCCTTGGTAAGTTGGTCCTCGAAGAAACAAAATTGTATTGCCCTCTCTACCGCAGAAGCTGAATACATTGCTGCCGCCAGTTGTGCAACTCAGTTACTATGGATGAGGCAAACTTTGAAGCATTACAGTATCACCTATAGACATGTGCCTCTTCCATGTGATAATGAAAGTGCCATCAATATTGCTGAGAACCCCAAGGATCATCTCCGCACCAAGCACATTGATACTAGGTATCACTTCTTGAGAGATCATGTTGAAAAGGGTGATATTTACATTGATCACATTTGTACAGATTTGCAACTGGCAGATATTTTCACCAAACCATTGGATGAAGCGAGGTTTTGTCGACTTAGGCGTGAACTTGGTATCTTGGAGCTTGACAATATTATGTGAAATCTAGTACCCATTCATGCATGAAATTAACGTCTTGTCTTGATGTAGGCATATATGTAGGGGAATACACTCAACTCATGTGTATCCTCACCCTATGAAATGCATAAAAAGAACAAACACTCTCAAAGCTACCATGACATCTAACTATGGTGATTTCCATGATGGAGTAGTGATTATGCACTCAAAGTTCAAATCTTTTCGTGCCATGTCACGTATACTCATACATGGTGGCAGTAGCCACCACTAGTATCGTTAGAACAATATCTGAGTGGTATATGTTTATTATTTTTGGCATAGGATACTAGTTACTTAATAAGAAATTCTTACTATGTACGGTAATCATCATCTCCTCGTCATGATCAGTAGCACATACAATTGCACCTAGTCCTCTCACAAATTCTGACGCCGGACGTCCGTGGTTTACCGGACGTCCGGACGCTTCTCCAACACCGGACGTCCGTAGATCTCCAGACATCCATAAAAACTTCTCTGTTGAACTCAGCCCGGTCGTCCGGCCTATCCGGACGTCTATAAACTCCTCTTTGGTATCCCTTCCTAGCCCAGGCACCGGACGTCTAAGGTTTCACGGTCGTCCGTAAAAACCTCTCTGTTGAACTCAGCCCGGTCGTCCGGCCTATCCGGACGTCCGTACAAACCTCTCCGGTATACTTTTTTCTCCTGGCCCAGGTGCCGGACGTCCGTGGATGCCCGGTCGTCCGGACGTTTCTTCGACACCGGACGTCCGTAGGTCTCCGATCGTCCAGTCGATTTCTCAGGATCCTATATATAGCGCGAGGTAGGGTTTCGGGTCAGTTACCCTCATCCACTTGCTCCCTCTCCTCTGTTCCCCACCATCGTCGCTCCTGTCCCGCGGCTCCTCGCTGCGGCCACACGCTGCCTGTGCCCTTCGCCGGGGCCGCTCACTGCTCGGGGTCCTCGACGTGGCCACGCCCCTCGCCGCGGTCGCTCGGGTCGCCTCTGTCTCCGCTCAAGCTCGGGTGGCCGTCGTCAAATACTCGGCTCGTTGCCTGATTCGCTCCGGTCGCCGTCTTCCTCCGTGTTCCTCACTCCAAGGTAGCCCCTATCTTTTCTCCCTCATGCATCGATTCCTTGATCTATGGGGGGTGTTGATTTGGGTCTTCCTTCTCCCCTAGGTCGTGATGCCCAAGACCAAGCACTCCGCACGCAAGCAAGTCACCGGTGGGCCGTCTCGCACGTATCGTCGTGGTAGCTCCGATGACTCGCAGGAGCGGGCTCGTCCTCGGAAGCGTGCCGCCCGTCCTCGCAGCTCGTCTAGCAACTCTTCCTCGGAGGGATCCGATTATGAGGATGAACTGGAGGATTTGGAACCGACCCCATTTGTTGTTGTTCGCACTTCCGCACCCAAGCCAGGAACTCGTCGACCCACCTTCCAGCCTCCTCCTCCTTCGGTGCAACCCCACAGTGATGCTCGTCATATCTCTCTTGAGCCTCCTTTACCACTCGGCCGCCATGTTAAGCGGTTCAACAAGGTTCCCATCGCATCTTATCTTAAGTTGCTCGCGATGTTGATCAGTTTACTGTTGTTAGTGATTCTCAGGACAGTCGTTTTCGCACTAATGTCCAAGCCGACATCTTTACCACTATTTTCATTCCTAAAGGCTTGTCTCTCCATGTATGCATTGACCTAGAGCATATTCGCACTCATCCGGACAAATATCCGGGGGCTATTGAGCTCATTGAGTCATCTAATCTTGCTGCTCCATTTGCATTTCAACATGACTTTAACCAAGCTGCCATCCATCAATTCTATGCCACATGCTATTTTGGTCCAAATAACACTGTCACTTGGATGACCTCCGACACCGTGCTCACAGCATCTTATGCTCAATTTGTTAATGCCCTTGGGTTTGCTGACACCGGCTTCAAAATCCACAAGGATGACCCCAACCATAGGCCCAAGGGCATTGAGGTCTGTGCGGATCTTCTCAAACTGATAGAAACTTTGACTAACATAGAGAAACAAAAGGGTCTGAACCAAGTCTCCATTTGGCGCTCCCCTTTCTACATCATCTATCAGTGCGTCATCCGCACCATCTATCCCAAGATGGGTGATAAAGGCTCTTGCAGTAGCTATTGCATTGATCTCATGCATTGACTCTTTGCATCTCACAAAGGGAAGATAAATGTTCCACACTTTCTATGGCATGAGATCCGCCTCGCTAGTTTTCAGCACAAGCGGGCCTTTCCTCATGCCCCCTTCCTTCAGGCTTTTATCGAGAGTGTCGCTTCTTTTCCCATTGCCCGCACTCACGTGCATGAGCGATGGGTCATTCCAGCTCACATGGCGGATGATTATGTTCCTCCTCCTACTGCTCCTGCTCGTCGCACCGCATCTAGTGTTCCTTCTCATACTGCCCGTTCTACTACTTCCAGTTCTACACCCTTTGGGCGCATTGCTCGCTTTCTTGGGAAGGCTCACTCTGCAATGATGAAGATGTTCAACTTTAATTGCTCCCAACATCACGATGTTGTCACTCGCATGGTCACTTCCAAGAACGCTCTGAAGGCTCGTCTGAGAGACTCCGGAGTGTATGATGTGAGTGACGATGAACGTCTTCCTGACGAGCCTCCTTCTGATTTTGGTTTCCCCTCGGGTCATGAGTGGGCTGATTTCTTCGACGAGGCTGGTGGCAGTGGTGCTCATGATGATGATGATGAGGATGATCTCTAATGTTGTTATGTTTCCCCCTTTTATTTTGGGTATTTGATGCCAAGGGGGAGTAGGCACTATGCATGCTTTTGAGCTCATTATGATATTAGCTTGTTAACTTGTAATCAAACTCATTGCTATGATTGTGGATAAGCTTGTATCGAACTTATGTTATGAGATTCTCGAAACTTATGTTCTATGCTATGAGTGATGAATCTATATGGAGCTTACTGTCTTGATTATCTTATGTATGAGATGTGGTTGTGTTGGTATCATATTGAGGGGGAGCCCTCTTCATGTTTAGTCTCTATGGTATCATATTGAGGGGGAGCTCACTCCTTGCTTATTCTTGATATTGAGCTCCACAACAAATCCTTTCGATTCCTATTTTTTATATGTGTGCATATATGTTGTCATCAACTACCAAAAAGGGGGAGATTGAAAGTGTAATCATGCCCTTAATCATATTTTGATGTTGATGACAACATGTATGCTTGGGACTAATCATGTTTATCAAGTATATCTCAGGATTATGTCTCAAAGACCGTGTGTGGATCATGACTAGGGACAAAATGCATATAACTCAAGAATGGAGATACAAGACATTAGCCTTGGCTTTGTTTACGGTTTGTTCTTCAGTATAGGGATCCCGCACTATTAAGAGGGGATCGTTGGATCTAGTGAAAGACTTGCTCAAAACCCACAACTCCTGTTTTTCTCTCCGGACGTCCGGTCCTTCTCAGCTGTCCGGACGTCCGGCTCCCTCCGGTCGTCCGGTGTTCCCCTTACAAAAAGATATTTACAAATTTCCGAAGCTCTCCGGACGTCCGACCTCCGGACGTCCGTCAAGTCTTGGACGTCCGGTATTTCCACCACAGAACCGTATTTATGGATTTCCGGGCTTCTCCGATTATCCGGGCTTCGGACGACCGGCACGTCTCGGATGTCTGTATCCTGTGTACTGATTCGTGGCTCATATATTCCCAGTGGCCAGACGACCGATGACTGTCGGACGTCCGGACTTATTTGTGCCACCGGACGTCTAGTGTTGTCCGGATGCCCGACCTATCCTGTGCACTTAAGTGTCCCAAACGGTCACTTTTCTGCACCTACTGTATATATACCTCTCCCTTCCACGGGATAAGGTCGATCATTCACTTTGAGCTTGCCAAGAACACTCTTCACTCTCTCTCTCTCTCTCTCTCTCTCTCTCTCTCTCTCTCTCTCTCTCAATCACCTACATCAAATCCTAGATCCCCAAGTGATCTAGGAGCATTTGAGAGAAGCT
Source organism: Triticum aestivum (assembly GCF_018294505.1). NCBI lineage: Eukaryota > Viridiplantae > Streptophyta > Magnoliopsida > Poales > Poaceae > Triticum > Triticum aestivum. Next base: position 30,858,342 of record NC_057804.1, on the reverse strand, counting down.
CTCCGATCAAGTGATAGATCCACTCCTTCCCCTTCTTTGCACCAAAGGAATTTGTGATTTGAGCAAGTCTTGAGATTTTCCCCAACGTTCTTATTACTCTTGGAGGTTGGAGACTCCTAGGCGGTAGGAGTCCTTCGGAGGGGAATCAACCTTTGTGATTACCCCGAAAAAGTTTGTGAGGGTTTGGAGATCACCCCAAGGTCTACCACTAGTGGTTGAGAAACGCCTTCGTGGTGTTATCTCAAAGGGAGAATAGGGTGAGCCTTCATGGCGTTGGTGTGCCTTCGTGGTAACATCCACATCTCTAACGGTGACTAGCTTCCCTCCAAGGAAGTGAACATCGGTATACATCCTCTTCTCCCGGAGTTGCGGTTATTCCTAACCCTAACTCTCTACTTGTGGTTACTTGTCTCTTAGCACTTACTTACATCATATTGTGCTTGCTTACTTATGTGCTCGTGTTACTTGCTTAGTACTTAGTACTCACTTGCAATTGTTAGGCTCACCTTCATATTTCGCATTAGTGCCTAAAATTGCTAAGTAATAATTAAAATTTCTAATTGTACCTATTCACCCCCCCCCCCTGTAGGTCCATCTCGATCCTTTCAGTAGGGCTGCAGGGGCAGGCGCCATGTCCTCTTCAATGTAGGGTGTGATGGACGGCGCGGAGGCCAACTACAATCGCACCTATGTGCTCATGGCTAGGGGTCAAACACGGTATGATCAATACTTTCTTAAAAGTCAGGCTTTCAGCCCCTCCTCATAGGTGAGGCGAAAGATCACACCCGGGTGGATGCGAGGGGCATGGACAGGCGGCGCGCCAGGACAATTGTCGTGAGGGCTAGAGCAAGCGGTGGACGAGCTTTGAGGGCGAGTTAGGAGAGAATACGTTGAAGGTGAGTGTTGTGGCAAATGCAAGGGTGGGTGCAATAGTTATAGCCAGCTGGTATGTCCAGCGATGCGTCCCGGGAGATGCGACGGTCACCGGAATTCAATGCGTGAGCCTGCATGCGCCAGCGTGGCGGGCGAACAAGGGAAGCGGAATTTATGGTTGTTCGTCATGTCCTGTCGTTGGTGGGCCCTACAATGGAAGCTACTGTCAAACGAGTCTCCCGCTCGTTGCAGTCGTCATGACAAGCGGTAGGCTCTGTAGGGAGGAAAATGAGTCAAAGCAAACGAAAACAAGTCATGACCTAACAGGGACGGTGCACCGGGGCATGTAGCTAATAATTTCACAAGCAGCAGTGGCATAGACCGAATTCGTGAGGCTTCAGTGGCAGTCGTCGAATATCCGAGTTCACCACCAACATGGACCAAAAATCTCCCGTGTTTTACCGGGTGAGTGGGGGATAGCAACTATTGTGTGGGTATATGCGAAGTGCTTGGTGTAATTACAAGGTTGAGTAGAAAATAACTAGTAATTGTCATCAGCCATTGGTACTAAAAAGTTATCATGATTAGGTAACCCTTTTAGCGGACTCACAATCAACTGCTCCTCCTATCTTACAAGTGGCCTGTTCCCGCAAAGGAAAAAATTACTTCCAAGTGGAAGTTAAGCCTTTGACGCCGACGTAAAAAATAAGTAAAATAAAAACAAGTGGAGCGCTTGCCCCTGCAAAAAAGGATTTGGGCGTCTGAGGCGGCCGGCTGTCGCGCTCGCGTGCCTTGGAACAGAGAGAACACCATGATTATCACGGGGGGAAAGGAGACAAAGATAACAGTAGCCGGTAGCCGGTAGCTGTCATCAGTGTCATGTGTCTGCCTGCGTTAGTTTGGCTAGTGATCGCTACTATTAGTACCACCGTAGTGATTACGCGTCAAGGCTCTAACTTTCCAGGTCAAAGTTGATGTGCTAGCCTACCGCCCTGAAAAGTGAACGCTAATCACCTGCTCTGCCGGAGCTATCTACCGCGTTGCATGTGCAAACCCTCCTCCCCCCTGCTCCCGCTAAAAAATTTAAAATATCAGGCGGGCGGACGCCTTAGAGCAACTCTAGCACACCCTACAAAAAGCCCCGACCCGCATAATTCCGGCGAGTATACGGGCTCGGCCCAATTTTCTGGCCAGAACAAAGTCCGCATACTCGTTCGGCCCGCAAAAAATTATGCTGCGGCCCGCAAATCGCACGCCCCGACCACTATTTCTACGGGTTCGCCATGCGTTTACGGGTCGACACCCTATCCCCCTGGCGCCGCCTCCTCGCGAAATCCCCCACTCCCCACCGCACATTTCTCGCCGCCGACGAGTCCCTTCCGCCTCCATCCGTCATGTGGGGCCGCATGTGGAGCTTTGAACGCGGCTCCGGGAACAGATCCGGAGATGGCAGCGACCCTGAGCGCGAGCGGCGCGTCCGGTCGGACGGCACAAGGAAGCGCGGGGCAAGGAAGTGGACCAACCGCGGCCTCTCGCCGCCGCCGAGCTTCCGCGTCCAGGAGACCGACGAGTACGATCGTCATCGCGGCCATACGACGTCCTTGGCCGCGGGCTCGTCCTCGGCGGCGAGATCTTCTTCGTACGCCGGGAGCTCCTCCTCTTCCGACGCGGGCCTTCTCCCCGTGAAGAGGGAGTGGTCAGAGGAGCCGAAGGAGCCAGAGGAGGTCGCGGTGAAGCTGGAGCCCGAGGAGCTCCGCAACCGCGGAGTCATCGGGCCGGAGGACTTCGTCGCCGATGTTGACGCGATCGCGGCCGCCATTGCCGAGCGGAGCTTGCGTGAGGAGGCGGAGCGACATCGCCACCACCAAGAGCTCGAAGACCTCATCTTCAAGCAGGCGGTCGCGGCCAACCTCGCCGCCAAGGAGAAGGACGACGAGTGGCGGCGCATCTGCGAGGAGCAGAGGGAGAAGTACATCGACCTCGGCATCTCCGGCGAGGAGGATTGAGCTCCTCCATGGTGTCGTCCATGGCCGCGAGCTCGCCGCCATGAGATCCCCACCACCTCTAGTACTAGTACTAATGTAGTATGTAGTATGAACTAATGTTTGTAGTGTTTGATCAGGTCATGAACTAATATATGTAGTATGTGATGATGAACTATTATGGTGCAATTTCTCCCACGAATTTGTTTTTTCAAGTTATGCAGTTTCATCTACGGTTTCTGATCTGCCGCGCTCGTTCTCGACCCGCAAATGAATTTTACGTCGAACTGCAAACACGTTTTGCGAGTCAGGATTTTGCGGGGTCTGCTAGAGTTGCTCTAACGTTTCCTACTAGAACATGAAGGTGCGCTTTGCCGCGCTCGTCCTCGACAACAAATAATTAAACTATTTAGAAAAAAAACTCAAAGAGTACAATCAACTGAGAAAAATTGAATAACTTGGATTAGTCCACATATGTATGTTTCCAAGATAGCAGTTCTAAGCTTTAACATTTTATATAGTTAAATAGACAAACCTATCATAAGCGGTGGTTGGTAACGGTGAATCCCAGTGATACACTAAGACCATGACAAATCATAATCTCAACTGCGGCACAGATTGGACAATTAAGTTGCATTCTGTTACGCAGAATGTGGACGTTTGGATGTGAGTCTGTCAGCAAGTAAACAAATTAGCTCCGCTGGAAAACAATGTTGAGTTAATGGATCTGAGGAATGTAGACATTTGGATCTGAGTCCTGTTAGAAATTTAGGATTTGTGGTCTACCCCCTATTCCTCTGCGCTTATCCGTGGTGCCGCTCACAATTCACATGTCTGAGGCTAGGGGGTAGGGACCTTCTTATATTGTTTTTCCAAAGAGTCCACCTCTTATACATATATAAGATTCCTAGTTTTTTTCACTAGTTTCCGGGATAGAGTCCAGATCAAATTACCAACCACGATCATATTTGTCTGTTAATGGATTCTACCCGTTATGTCCCCGGAGCACGCACTTGTGAGCAACGCGCCATAATAGAGTGTAAATTCCTCTAATTACGTAGATCAACATTAGGGCTGTAATCTAATTATACGATCTAGCTCCTTCCAATCATCAGTGTACCCGGGTAGTCTTTCCAATATAAATAGTATATTGTATTCCACTGATAATCGACCAGCTTCCTTAAGCATATATTACTTAAGTACATTCCAGCAAGTAACAATTCCATACTAAACACGTAAAGCAATTCCATGTATAAATACATGTACAATTCCATAATGAGGTATTCCGAATATTAACAATTCCAAGCAATTTGAATATAGTTGCAGGACACTTAATTCCAACATCTCCCACTTGTCCAAAAGGATCATTCAAATATTCGTAAACCCGTAGCCTTAAAATGCTTACCAAATATCTCATGACTAATAGGCTTAATCAAGCGGCCAGCAACCAGATTAACACTATGTTGAAAATCCAAAGAAATATATAGTGATACCTTCCCTCAGTATGTTTCCTTGCCGTGATACTTAAGATCCCTAGAGACCTTTAGTTTCCGCCTAATTATTCCAGCATAACTGTCCTTGGCGCCTCGAGTATTATTTCCTCGAGTGTAATTCCACCTTTATAGGCACCTTGAGTATTTGTTTCCTCAAGTGAAATTCCACATCAATTATTTTCCACAACATATATAATAATATGATTAATTCCACATCGAGTCAAGTATAAGATAACAATCTTGAATAAATTTTCAAAACCACATAAATATCAAATCCAATTAGTAAATGAAGTTCCATAATTAACCATGTGTTGAAAGAAATTCTTGACTTTGGTCAGTGAACCTGCATCATATTAGTACTACAAAAAAATTGAATATGCGTACCTGGACTTATTTCTCATCTTGTAGATAGAGTAATAGTTTCCTCAATGTGTTTACCTTCAATATGAATTTCAGAACAAGTGACAGGTTGTGATGCACTTTCCACAATCTTATATGATGTGTGAGATTCCCTTAGCTGCTCGTCTTTCCTTCCACTGCTTGAATGCAGGATAAATTCCGATTGCTAAGGTATCATAATATAATGAAGATACATATCAATTCCAGTACCATTTATTATTCCTTTTTCCCTCAGGAGTTCAAATATAATTCCTCACTGAGTGTGATTCCCTTTACCAAAGGTATTTTAATAGATTTACAATTTTCCATAGAGAAACACTTCAAAATATTTTCTATGTATTTCCACTCGTAAAACATAGGATGCTTCAAATGTTCCTTTCATATGAAAGTTAAAAGAGGACCAAGATTTCACTTCCATCAATGTGACTTTATCATTGCAAACACAAAACAATGTTAACGTATACAATAATAATGCAAAATACTTTACACTTACATTTGTAGATGATCGCCTTACTTCATTTAGAAAACCATATGAGGTGCTATTCCATTGATGTGAAGCTTATTATAAGATCATACATTAATATACTCAATTAGCAAACCTGTCATTAGTTCCTCTTTCCCAAAATTTCAGGAGAGAGAGTTTCCACAAAGTATATTTCCCTAGACAATAGGCTTGCGGTTATTTGGTATAATATTAAGTTCCCAAACTATGCTCTTCCTCATTTGAGTTTATTCCTTCCCGCAATTCTTCCACCCATAGTTGATATTGATTAATTTTTTAAGAGAATGTAGTGATTCCTCTAAAATTTAGAGTGAGATCCGCCAACAACACATAACAATTATCCAGACATGATATTCCAAGCTTATTCCTCCCACTTATCCTAAGCATGTCATGTTGGGAGTGTCACTTGTAGTTTCTATGGGATCAAGATTATATTCTAGTATGACTGTCAATAATTCCACCCAGATCATAAAAATGATTGTGTTCCTATTTTCCACCAGTATTCTTTTTCCAGATAACTAAGGAAACAACCTTTGATCCACTAGAATAACCATAAAAATTTCCAGGTGTGCGCTTTGTAATAACTGAGAATTTCATGTCAAAATAGAAGATTTCCTTCCAGTCAAGTGACTGTACTAGATGGAGAATGATATCAATAAATGATAGTATGCAATGCTTATTTCCAAAGAAACAAGTGAGTATACAAGACAGTCAATTCCTCCATTCATTTGTGGAGTGTATGGTATATTACAATGGTGAATAGTTTCATGCTCTTTACATACAAATGATATATATTCTTGAAGTGTAATTCCCCCACCAATCAGGTGTTAAAACTATGATATTATTAATCAACTGATTTTCCACTTCAGTATAAGATATTTCAAGCACAATAAAACATTCCGACTTGTATTTTGAAATAGTATAAACATAACCGTATCAAGTGCAATAATCAATGATGAGATAAAAATAAATAACCCGACCTCTAGCGGGAGTGCAAAGAAAGATACCATAAGGTTACCAAAGTAAATAATGATGTGAAGCCTTTTCTTTTCCCACCTTCAGAAAAGGTGTATATAAACCGAAAATACCATCATATATGCTTCACAAGATACCATAGTCCTCCCACTAAAGTCTAGAATTCCATAATCAATAAGCCAATTCATTTAGTTCCAAGATATGTGACCAAGTCATTGATGATGTAGATAGTACGATTCCAAGCATGTGTTCCCATTGTCGGTATTCCTCCATATGGAGTTATCTTTGCCAAATATAAACAATTTTGTTTGCCAACTTCCAATGGACATAAAAAAAAGATAGACCATTGTGTGAAAAAACATAATGCATGAATTTTACCATTGAGCAATATTTTCCACTCTTCCTTTTCCAAACAGTATGACATAGTCAATAGATTCCAAGATAGAACAATAAATCAAATACCTTCTCACTGAAGTTGAACAAGTGTCCTATAATAGTATTGGTGTTCCTCCACAAGGGAGTTTAATGACATGGTTTCCAATTCCAAAGTCTATAAGATTTAGCAGCAATGACTAAGCACACAAACATATATATTTCCTTTGGAACTGTTAGCATGCCAACAAAATTGCTATCGTATTCCAGCGTTAAGTGAAAAAAAACTTTTTTTATGGAGTGGTTCCCATCTTCCTCCACAAATAAGTGATGCTCATAATATACATCTCTTTAACTTCCATCTCATGCAAGGTTAGTATAATAGTGTGTCCATCAACAATAATTTTCCTCCACAACAGAGTTTGAGGGCATAATTTCCAATTCCAAGTATTTCAAAAATAGCATTAGTGCCGAAATAGACATCATCTAGCTTCCTTGGGAATTGTTTATGATATAAATAAAGTTGCTACTATGTTCCACCTATTTGAAAAAATAGTGAAAGATATTTTGAAAATAGTATAAACATTGTCAATGGACATACCGTCAAGAAAAAACAATCCGTTTCTTCGAGTGATCGTTTTCTTCCTCCGTAACAAGAGCAAAAAATAAGATCATTCCTAGATATGCAAGATTTCCATGCTATCTTTTCACCGGAGTAATTGCCATTCCATCCAGTCATGCATGATCCAGGGTCCTCCGGATTATCCATAAGGACTAGTATTTTTTCCCAGGAGTAAATTCCATCGTTGTTTGCACAAGGTCTTGAACATGCAGAAAACATTCTCCTTCCTCAATCCACGTACATGAATAGAACAGGAACAACTCGTATAGCTTGTCTCCCGTGCAAGAATTGAGCCCTTGGTGCAACTCTGGATTTCATTGATCCGATGGAGTGCTTGGTTTGGACTACCACTTTCCTACATAGATTCCTTGATGCCCATGCTTGCGGCTTGGACTGCCCTTGATCACGTCCAGCGTACATGAATCAGCCCAAGTGCCCAACACGAGATTATGCGGCACAGGGGATCCAGCACGGATCCGTGTGAGAGAGTTCCGGCACAGCGACAAGATGCGGAACCGAGCGGCGACTTGGCAACGCTGGTCTGGTGATGAAGCGGACGACGACGACGACGGGCACCAGCGCAGACTGCCAGCTAGTCGCAGAGGTGCCGCTGATCGGGCCTCGGCCGGATCGAGTCGGCGACTTGGGGCGGTGGCTAATAGCGGACTCCGCGCAGAAAAGACCGAGCGTGCGGCGGCGCTCGATTGCCCGATCTGTAGGAAGGCATCTTTACGAAGAATAGAACAGATCGATCCCCAAGCTGACCTTGGTTTGGAAATCCGTAGAGTACGCAGCGGAGTTGAGTACGGATCGAATCGAGTCTGACGAGTACGTCGTTGACCGGCTCGGATGCCAATGTTAGAAATTTAGGATTTGTGGTCTACCCCCTATTCCTCTGCGCTTATCCGTGGTGCCGCTCACAATTCGCATGTCTGAGGCTAGGGGGTAGGGACCTTCTTATATTGTTTTTCCAAAGAGTCCACCTCTTATACATATATAAGATTCCTAGTTTTTTCCACTAGTTTCCGGGATAGAGTCCAGATCAAATTACCAACCACGATCATATTTGTCTGTTAATGGATTCTACCCGTTATGTCCCCGGAGCACGCACTTGTGAGCAACGCGCCATAATAGAGTGTAAATTCCTCTAATTACGTAGATCAACATTAGGGCTGTAATCTAATTATACGATCTAGCTCCTTCCAATCATCAGTGTACCCGGGTAGTCTTTCCAATATAAATAGTATATTGTATTCCACTGATAATCGACCAGCTTCCTTAAGCATATATTACTTAAGTACATTCCAGCAAGTAACAATTCCATACTAAACACGTAAAGCAATTCCATGTATAAATACATGTACAATTCCATAATGAGGTATTCCGAATATTAACAATTCCAAGCAATTTGAATATAGTTGCAGGACACTTAATTCCAACAAGTCCGTCAGCAAGTAAAATTTAATGACGTTCTTAGCTCCAAACAAAAAGCAACATCACAGTGCTAAGTAATGCAGGCATCTACATGGCCCTCGTTATCGAGCAAACGGCTTCATCTTCAGCATTATCCTGAAGACCTGAACTACTTGTCAAAAATAGGACTTACGTCTCAGAAGCTTAAAAACGGCAGATCAGGCCATAAATACTTAGTACACAGCACTTCAGTCAAGCTTTCTTAACCAAATTAAGTCCTAAATCTTGAAAAGGAGAAGAATGGTGAGACATGGGAACTAAGCTTGTACTCCACGTAAATGTAATTTGTGCCCGGCAAAAAGAACATCTACTTTCAGGAATTAAGTCTGCACATAGACTCTAAAAAATGGGACAAAACACTTGCAACAATAAACTGAGAGCATCAGCACTTTCAGGAGTAATACGTAGAAACTTGAAAAAAAAAATAGCAAAGGAAACAAACCTTGGTTTAGTCAAAAAGTATAAACAAAGAGCACTCTGCACGTGAGATCACATCTATCAGAGTAAAGGATAAAACAACGAAATATTTCTAATAGTAGCACAAATCTAACATTAGCATGATCATGATAAAAACTGTACGGATGACCACATCAGCAGCACTTACTCATTTCGAAAATCAATTCCGAGATGATCCAAAATAGGCACAACCTTGCACAAACTGAATAAAATCTTTCGTCACTTGGACAATTTCATGCAAAATTCCGTCGCCGCTGTGAGGATGAACAGGAGATAGTGGTAACAGGAGGGAGACGGTCGACCTATATACGAGGAGATAATTAGGAGCCGGAGACGGTTTATTCTTTGCACGTTCTGAAGGCGTCGTACAGAATGGGAAAGGGCGCGGATATGACTTGGTGTTACAGCTGCAAGGGCATGGAAGCGGCCGCCGGTGGAGGACGCCCAAGGATGGACGCCGGTGGCACGTGCAGCCACCGCAACCGCCATGAAGGAACGCAACAGGGAACAAATGGGAAAGAAGGGACCCACCATGGGGGCTGCGGAGGAACAATACAGGGCGCCGATGTCGAAGTACAGCGGCAATATAATCTCGCCGCCGGGACACATGACGACGGCGGCGGCGCAGCATTTTATTTTTGAGGGCGGCGGCGGCGTAGCTTTGAGAAGGTGAGAAACTCGGGATAGAGCTAGAGATTGGACAAACCGACCAAGGAAGGAATCAGGCTGGGAAAGAAAGAATCGGGTGGTCCTCATGGGCCTTCAACCTCTACGGCCCGATTACCCACGTGAAGCCGAGCTCGTTCCGCGGAGGAGCGGCCCGTGAGACGGTTACTCAAGTGGATCAGAATGGTGTACTCGTTTAATTAGCGCCTGTGGGGAAGTGGGATGATCGAGCAATGATCCTGAACGTTTATAAGAGTGATCCGATGGTGGAGAACGCCAAATCACTGTGGTGGCTCCTAGCTCGCCCCATTATACTGTTTCTTAATAATGTGCCATGGCATCTCCGTCGACCTTCAAAACATATGTAATCGTTTGATCATGTCCGGACATAATCTATCATTCAATGAGGTACCTCATTGGTCCATTGACACGTTTGGTTGTTTGAATTTCCACAAACCGGAAACAAGCTGAGGGAGAGGATTTTGCGGGAGTTCGGATGGACCACTCAAACCATCCTCTCGATCCACTTTTCTTACACACTGTCCCTGCCCCTCCCCCCCACCACCACTTTGCATCTGCACCCTCCTTGCCCGCCGCCACCGATGTACCTATCCGACCGCCGCTCAGGCATCCACGGGCGTCCGCAGCCCCACCCACGTTCTTGCTCACCTTGGACATTGCCGTCCACCCAGGATCTGGCCGCAGCTAGTTACCCTCCGTTGTCTGCCATTGCCGTCCATGGTGGTCACCACGTCTGGCAGTGTTTGGTCAAATGTCATTGAGATTTATTTTTTACCTTCTTGTTGTTTTCTAGAGTAAAACTATGGCGGGGTACTCGGTGATGGAGGATGCGTTGTCGTGCGATGTATGGAAGGTCGTATCTACTTTCTAGGCATGAGGCAAGGGGCTTGATCATTTGGCAAAACATGCATGCTTCCTTTCATGAGCAAAAGAACTTTGTGTTCTACGTACGATTTGCACATGATCCATAACTACAATGCGAAGTTGCTAGCGCATAGGTGGTACATCATCTCCAGCACCCTCATGAAGTGCAATTTGATTGCACGAGTGGAGACCATGTGACCATCGGGCTCGTCAACCATGGAGATCGTAAGAGGTTTGGACGATCGGTGTCAGCTGACCCGCATTATGGCTGGCCAACTTCCGTTTTCTTTGGAGCCAAGCACGGAGGAGGAGGCGAAGGTGGAGGAGGACGTCAACCCATGGCGCTAGCAAAGGTCTAGGAGGAGGAGCAACCTATGGAGGAGGATGTGCAGCCCATGGAGGAGGAGGAGGCGATGGTCGTTGACGCCGTAGTCGATGAGGCAGACAGCCTCTTCTCCATGTCGGAGCAGTTCTGCCTCGCAGTACTGTAGGAGCACCACGCGACAGGGACGCAACTAGCGGCGGGGGCGCATAGATGTCGCAACCGTGGCGGTGCCCTTCCGAACCTAGAAGCTGTCGATGAGAACCGAATGGTCTATGTGTCAGTGCGGAGCAAGTGCGAGATTTCCATCTTCTGCCATCTTCACTCGATTTCGCGTTGCTCCCTCGCTTGCGTGCTGCATCCCTTTTGCAGCGCACTCAGCTTGGCTGCTTAAAGATTCGTGACGATGCGAGCCAGCACACCCAGGGGCGGCGCTATGGGTATTCTTGGGTCTTCATGTGAATACCCACAATGTTTACAAAACAGTGTTGATTTTGACAAAACAGTGACAATTTTTAAAAAACAACAATAATTTTTGACAAAACGAATACACGTGAGTACCCGGTTGCAAATTCGTGGAGCCATGCGCACCCCGTTTGCAGCCAAACTCGTTTTTCTCGCACTTAGATGATCCACGTCGGAAATATCCTCGTATCCGAAATCCGTTTCAAAGGCATTGTTTCCTCCATGCTCTGATCCGGCCATTCCCCGCCGGCAGCAACGGCAACGGCAACGGCAACGGCGACCGCGCCTGTAGTGCACCGTACGCCCTCGCCCGCGGCCGCTGTCAGCGTGTCATCCCGCCCCGCGTGAACACTCGCGCCAGCCAGCCAGCCGTCTCGCTCGCTGCCGACCTGCTGCGTCCCGCGGCCGCCGACGCCTGGCAGCTTCGGCGGCGCGGGGACAAAAGCGGGAGCGAAAAGAAAGACCACGGCACGGGCGCGTGCAACGGCCGCGGTTGGACTCCGCATTTCCTTTCTTTTTCCGCTGCTCTGCTTTGCACCCGTGCGGGGTGGGGTGGGGGTGGTGCCGTCCGTGGTAGACGGTGACGACTTCACTGCCCCTCCCCCCGTCCGTCCGTCCGTCCGTCTGTCCGCGCATCTGGCTCCCTCTCCCTCCCTCCCTTCCTTCCCTTTTCAGCGCCGCTTCCTCCTCGCCCTGCCTACCCGCCTTCCCCCGCCGTACAACCTTCCGGCAGCTCCCGGCGTCGAGCCGCCGACCGAGGTACCCTACCGCCCGCCCCTGCTCCCCTCCCAGCTCCGCCAAGCTGGGCAGATCTGGGTTTTCTTTTCTTTGGCTTGCTGTGGTCAAGGGTTGAGGCGGAGGGGCTGATTCTTGGGGGCAGGCGCGCGGGGAGGCGTCCCTGCTAGAGGCGGCACCTTCCGGTCGCCGTCGCAGAGCCTTCTTCGCTCCGATCGCTTGCCGGCTTCGGGCGGGTACTGTGCCGTGCTGCGTGTTGATGTCGAGTGGGGAAAGGGCAAGTGGTTTCAAGTGACACGCGGTGCTGAAATGCGACGGGAGCGCTGAAATTCAGGAAAGACTTCTCGAAATTCAGAGATGCCAGTGGAAGGCAAGCGTGATCATGAGCTAAGAACCACTTGCAGATGGGCGATTGCCTCTTGTTGTGTGTTTGGGCGCTCTACTCCTATGCTATATGTGTTGTGTTCACCAACTTCCAGTCCTATTTTTGTTATTTATGTTATTATTACTCCCTCCGTTCCTAAATATTTGTCTTTCTAGAGATTTTAACAAGTGACTACATACGAAGTAAAATGAGTGAATCTACATTCTAAAATGTGTCTACATACATCCGTATATTGTAGTCCATTTGAATGTCTAGAAAGACAAATATTTAGGAACGGAGGGAGTACATAATTCCTGTTACTTTAAAGTGATATATGAACCTGTTGTAGTGTTGTTGGAGTTCCAGCAATGTGTATGAGTGGGTTGAGCATGGTAACTAATTTCTGCATTTGCTCTTCCGCAGGGAATGTTGTGACAACTGATGCGGTGCTGAACCTTCGGCGATGGAACGATGCGACTGCATCGAGCCGCTGTGGCCGACGGACGAGCTGCTCATCAAGTACCAGTACATCTCCGACTTCTTCATAGCGCTCGCCTACTTCTCCATCCCGTTGGAGCTCATCTACTTCGTGAAGAAGTCGTCCTTCTTCCCGTACAGATGGGTCCTGATCCAGTTTGGTGCCTTCATAGTCCTCTGTGGAGCGACCCACCTCATAAACCTGTGGACTTTCACCACACACACGAAGACCGTGGCCATGGTCATGACGGTCGCCAAGGTTTCGACGGCCGTCGTTTCCTGCGCGACGGCTTTGATGCTTGTGCACATCATCCCTGACCTGCTGAGTGTCAAAACGAGGGAGCTGTTCCTGAAGAATAAGGCTGAGGAGCTTGATTGGGAGATGGGCTTGATAAGGACGCAGGAAGAGACCGGGAGGCATGTTAGGATGCTAACTCATGAAATCAGAAGCACGCTCGACAGACATACGATTTTGAAGACTACCATTGTGGAGCTAGGAAGAACCTTGGGTCTGGAAGAGTGTGCCCTGTGGATGCCGTCAAGGAGTGGTTCAAGTCTCCAGCTTTCGCATACTCTGCGCCACCAAATCACTGTTGGGTCATCTATATCAATTAATCTTCCTGTTATCAACCAGGTTTTCAGTAGCAATCGAGCAATTATAATACCGCACACATCCCCTTTGGCACGGATTCGGCCTCTTGCGGGACGATATGTTCCACCAGAAGTGGCTGCAGTGCGAGTACCTCTTCTAAATCTTTCAAACTTCCAAATAAATGACTGGCCAGAGCTTTCAGCAAAAAGCTATGCTATTATGGTTCTGATGCTTCCATCTGATAGTGCAAGGAACTGGCATGTGCATGAGTTGGAGCTTGTTGAGGTCGTCGCCGATCAGGTTAATGCCGCCTCTTTTTTCTCGAACACAATGCCACTTCTTTTCCCTTGGTTATTTATAATATAGATGTTCATAGGAGTGAATGGTGTTTAAGATGTTGTTAAATGCGTATGCATGTGATGCTTTGACCGATAGAGACTCTTCAACTGGGACATGTTTTATGTATTCACAACTACGAATTGTTCTAATGCTTCTGCAAATACATCAGATCATTCTAAAAAATCTATGTTTCCTTGAAACCGAACGATACCAAGATTAATAGATAGGGTCTAACACTGATACATTATCATGAAATGATATTGAAGCAGATTTTTTCCCTATTTTTTTCAGGTAGCAGTTGCACTCTCTCATGCAGCTATTCTTGAAGAGTCCATGCGTGCACGCGATTTACTAATGGAGCAAAATGTTGCCCTGGATTTAGCTCGACGAGAGGCTGAGATGGCCATCCGTGCTCGGAATGATTTCCTAGCTGTTATGAATCATGAAATGCGAACACCAATGAATGCAATCATAGCTCTTTCATCCTTGCTCTTGGAAACTGAACTCACCCCTGAGCAGCGTTTAATGGTGGAAACAGTATTGAAAAGCAGCAATCTTCTAGCAACACTTATCAATGATGTGTTGGATCTTTCCAAACTTGAGGATCGCAGCCTTGAATTGGAGATCAGAGCATTCAATCTTCATGCTGTTTTCAAAGAGGTCGCAGTATTATCCTCTGCTTTTCTATAAATAAAGTCTGTATGCATACTTCACTTGTCTGAAAATTTTCGTTGGTGTTACAGGTGATGGGTTTCATAAGACCAATTGCAGCTATCAAGAGGCTGTCTATGTCGGTTATGTTAGCGCCAGATTTACCATTATGTGCTATTGGCGACGAAAAGAGGCTAATGCAAACTATCCTAAATATCTCCGGTAATGCTGTTAAGTTCACCAAGGAGGGCCACATTACGCTTCTAGCTTCCGTTCTCAAGCCTGATTCTTTAAGAGAGTTCAGAACCCCAGATTTCGATCCAGCTGCAAGTGATGACCATTTCTATTTGAAAGTTCAGGTAACTACTATAGAGATTTGTGTGAACGATTTTTCTTGTCAAGGCTATGAGCTCATATTCTCGCCATAGGATTCAGAAATCAAGATCTAAATACAAGACAACTTAAATGCCCTGTGCATCTTCAGTCATTGGAGATACCTTTGCTCAACATATGATGTATGAAATTAGCCACTTCTGACCATTACTTATCACTATTGGGCTCTGGGCTCGAGGCACATCTGAAATCTCGGCTGGACTGTTTGGTCAAGTCATCTTCAAGTTGTCCATATGACTGTCTAGGTCCAGATGTTTTTCCAGTTCTCCCTATGTGGCTATACCATGAGGGCCATCTTCTGTTGCATCTTTCTTGCAAAAACAGAGAGCAAACAGAGACCAAGATTGAATTAGCCGAAAAACCACACATCATTATAAATGGAAACATGAAGCAGTGGTACATGAGATGAGAAGCCCAAACCAACCCATCGTGTTCTCAACTATGCATGAGCGATGTTAAGATTAACAACAAAAACTTCCATCAGATTCAGTTAGGAGAACATTTCATCAGAAAAGAACGCATACTGACATGACTAGAACTCTGGTTTAGCTGCTAACAGTGCTCCTGGGAATATTACTAAAATAAAGAAAAGGTTTTATTTATGCTTACAGATCATGAACATGCCACAGAAACATGGATTTCAAGAGAACTGGTTGATCAAAAACATTATGTAACTGTAAAACTGATGTGCAATCATCATTTAATTACTTAGCGATTTTCCTGGTTATTAAAGCCTCTGTTATTTTTCTATTGCAGCTAAAGGATACAGGCTGTGGCATTAGCCCTCAGGATCTACCCCATGTATTCACAAAATTCGCTCAAACTCAGCCTGGAGGTACCCAAGGATACAGTGGTAGTGGCCTTGGCCTTGCCATTTGCAGGAGGTAGATCACTATCACGTCTCGATCTCCTTACTTGTAGACCCTCTAGAGTGTATGTTATTGTGCTTGGTAATTCTGCTTCTCTTGAAGCAGCACACAAAGATGTACTGCCGTGTAACTTTTTATGAGACGTTTTAGAGTCTATGACTGTCAAAAAACGTCTTATATTGAGTTACGGAGGGAGTATATATATTTGTGTCATGGAGGGGTTCTTAACTAACTAGTGAACCACTCGTTCTAAAACTCGGGAAACCGTTCTGAAAATCCTATGCAGGTTTGTTACTCTGATGGGAGGGCACATCTGGCTGGACAGTGAAGGAGCAGGAAGAGGCTGCACGGCCACGTTCATCATCAGGCTCGGCGTATCCGACAACACCGACTCATATCAGCAGCAGCTGACCCCTCTCGCGTGGCCAGGCAGCGCAAATGTCGAATCTGCCGGTCCGAAGGCGCTTCACGAGGAGACGTGGCCGCCATCTTCCCTGAAGCCTCGTTACCAGAGAAGTGTATGAGCTAGTGTAAACTATCGACGGCGCCGCGGCATCAAGTAGGGAGTCGTAGCTAGTTCTGTCCCCCCTCTAATTTTGTGCCTAGTCTTTGCTGTAGCTGGCATATATTGTACAAATAATGTGTAGAGCAAATGGGACTTCAGATTGCAGTTAAGTTCCTGGGCACAGCACCAACTTGCTGCGTTCAGGAGCATATGCGGTCAGCCAATTTGCATATTTCAAGTTTGCGCGAGCCCGGTTATATCATATCGAAGCTACTCTCCGTGGAAATGGAAACCATGTGTAAAAGTTTCGACGAATTCTGTAGTATGTATACAGTGGAGGTGATAATCTGTAGATCTGTAAAAATGTTCTAGATCAAACTCATCTTGTTTGGAAGATATATAGAGAAAAATAATAATATAGGGATATCTTGTTCCAGAAACAGAAGTACTTGAAAATGCCGGCAATAAAGATCGGAGGTGAAATAGGTGGGCTCTTTTCTGAAAAAGATAGGAACATGCTCTGAAATGCCCAAGGAATATCCTCACTACAAATACACAAACCGATACGCTGTGGCTCCATATTGTTTCCAAACAAGACCATCAACTGGTAATGTGAAGACATAAGCTGCGACGAAGTTAGAAATGTATTTTTTTATTTGTTTATGTATTTGTACATGGTGAATGTAATCTTTGCACGTCAAGATGACATTTATTTCTTGTACCAAATCTCATCTTATCATATTTTTTTTCCAAAATTGTTTTAGTTGGCATGATTATATTTATTCGAGCATCAATTTCCAGAGGTGATACTAAAAAACCATTTTAGAATATATTTTCATTATCTGTCCACATTCTTATTTTCAAAAATGAAGGTAAAGGAGTAGGCTGAGGTGCCTGTCACTGAAGATGGTACTTATGCACACCTAGCACGAATAGTGCATCCGTGCATTTTGTTGAAGGCATTGAAGCATAAGATTTGTGCAGTACTAGGAGCAGATGTAAACAACAAATGGCTATCAATAACATCGGATACACCACGAAGATGTGATTGCTAGCAAGAAAAGTGTCTGCATGCTTTATATTTCAGTTTACCGTCCGAGTATTTTCCCTCAACCCTCTTCGGATATCCACTTCCCTCACGAGCTAATCCCTGACCTCAACCTAGAAGCATTGTGAGATAAACAGAGATGAACCAATAGGCATGGGATGCATAGGGACATTTTCCGGATCATGCTCCCTTGCTAGCACATCGTTGGGCGTCTGGATGACACAGTGGTCTTGCCCAATTGTTAGGCTACCGAAAGCACACCTTCGGTCAATACTGTCGTCAAGTTCAGTTAGCGGCAGCAGAACCTATAATACCCATTCGGGCGATGCAATGCCCTTCAATGGTTCCTTCCTCTTTGACTCGTAGCCACTGTTGGATTTACTTTGCCGTTGTATTGTAGTTTGCTCTGTTTACTATTCACTGTAGCGGTAAAACCCTTTCGTACTTAACAGCCGGGATGTGGCTGGCGATGGCATCTTCTCCATTCTGGAAATATTCCAAAGGCCAACATGGCTGACACTCTATACGAAAGTTCTTACTTGTTCCCCAGTTATACTCAGATCTGATCTTGTTTACACTAGAAACTCCCTTGACCTGTCAACAGGAACCCGTAGAAACAAGTACTAGGGCCTAACAAATTGGTAATCAGAGCACTAGTTCCTCGACAACGGCTCGAGTAAAAAAGTCTCCAAGTCACCTATAGCAGGAAGAGAAGCCCTACGATGTGGCTTGATTTCCCGTGTTGGAGATGGTAGCACAATCGACGTCTGGACCGATAAATGGATTCCAGGCACTATATCCATGTCACCTACATCAAGGCCACAGAACAGAGGGTGGCAGACCTCATTGATACATCAAACTGGTCTTGGAAACATGAGGTGGTTAGGGAGACTTTCATTGCCCCGGATGCTGAGTCCATTCTTAATATTCCTGTCCGGCAAGGGGGAGGTGATGACTGTCTTGCTTGGGCATTCGAAAGAACAGGCAACTACACTGTGAAGTCGGCGTACCGTGCTCTTATGAATCAGAACGAGCGTTTGGCTCTAGATGAAGGGGCGGCTACCGGTACCTCAAATGATGATCAATAGATGTGGAAAGCCTTGTAGAAACTGAATGTTATCCCAAAAGTGAGAGTGTTTTGGTGGAGAGTTCTTCGCGTGATTCTTCCAGATGAAGCTACTCTCAACTATCGACATATTGCAGAAATTCGCAGATGCAAAGTATGTCTAGCTATGGACGAGGATCTGGAACATGCTTTGATTCATTGCTCGCATGCTAAACGCTTCTGGGAGGAGGCGTGTGCATGGTTTGGACTCCGGCTTCCTCGTCTACATCTGGACTCGTGGGCTCGCAACATCTTGTGTGACCCGCGGTTTACTGATGATGATCGTGCCAAGGTCACCACTATTATGTGGTCTATCTGGCACTCCCGGAATCGTATCAAGCACAGTGACGAAGGAAGGGACCCTACAACGACGATACGAGCTACTAAGGAAGCCATCGCACTCCTTCACTTGCCGCGCAAGGACACGCTGGTCTTGCCAGGCTTCGGGTGGCGACCTCCTGATGATGGTTTTGTAAAGATCACAACCGATGGAGCTCTCAATCTGGCTGATGGCAGGGGAGGAGCGGGAGGCATTGCTCGTTCTCCTTCGGCTCTACTCGGTGCCTGGTGCAAGCCATATGTGGGGATCTCGGATTCCTTGATCATGGAAGGACTTTCTCTGCGAGATGGAGTTCGGTTTGCGTCTCTCCGTGGATTTTCGCAGGTGATAATGGAAGTCGATTGCTTGGAGTTGGTGACACTCTGGACTACTCGCCACAATTCTCGTTCGATTGTGGCTCCTTTACTTTTAGAGATTGGAGAGCTTAGTGTTCAATTTTCATCTTTAGCTATTCAACATGTACACAGGTCAGCTAATCTCCCGGCTCACTTGTGTGCAAAGCGTGCTTGCACACTTAACGTGACCGATAGTTGGCTTGACGAGACCCCTAGCTTCTTGGTGTCCAGCCTTTTGGCTGATTGTTCCAAGAATGCGTTTACTCAATAAAGCTGTCTGAATTTCCCAGCAAAAAAATCTCCCAGAGGGGCGAAATCCCACCCTAACCCCTCATGTGCGACGACGGCGGTGATTACCAGCTATGGCATTGTATGGTGGCGGAGTTTCTTCACTGGCGCGAGCGGCGGCGACAGATCTCGAACGATGCAGGAGGCGGTGAGTGATCAGGTACAGATCATTAGCATGGAGTGGTTGCGCAGGGATCCTTCCTGTGTGGTAAAATTCCACGTCCATCGTTCATCCATGTAACTTTGGTGACGTGGATCGCTGGTAGCGGCAGGATCTAAAGATTAGAGGCTGGTTATCGTGCATACAATGGTAAAATTTCCCCTCCCTTCTCTGGATCAGGGCGATGGGTAGATCCAAGACAATCTATGATGCTGATGTGCAAGAAGTCTTGTCCCGCGTGAGGATTTTGGCCTATATCAGAAGGATAGTGAGACAGTCAGATCAGAAGTGTCGAAACTACAGGAGGATGTTCAGTCAATTAGTTCTAAACAGAGTGAGAACTGCGCACATGTTGGCGGAGTTGAACAAGATGTCCTTCAGTTGGGGAAGCAGATGGCATGCATGAATTTGGTTTTGCACTCTTTAGTTCCTAAGGTTGCTTAGAACAGAGAGAAACACCGGAAATACGGACTAGTGAACAGGTAAAATCGCCAAGCCTATCTCATGCTAAAATGCAAGCATGACAAGCTAGAAATGAATACCTGAAGAAGCAATTGGAGATAGAAAAGGCACTCACTAAGCAGTCTGAAAAAATCCAACACCAGAACTTACCTCCTGTCAAAGTGACTAGACCAACAGTACCACCAGGTTATCCAGTGCATGATCTCCTATCAGAAAGGGGAACTCCAAGGCAGGCTCATGGTCAAATACACACTCCATCATTCCAACAGTTTTACCAAAACTGAGAGAGGAAACTGTTGCAAGGATATTTTCGCACATATGAACAAGACATGTAGACCTAGTTTATGAAGGCAGTCACTAATGGCCCTAAATTGGATTTTCCTAAATTTCAGGGAGAAGACCCGATGGGATGGATTCCGCAGTGCAACAAATATTTCCAGATGTCTGGGGCACCTGAAGAGTATAAATTTTCTCTGGCACAGATGTACATGATTGGTGAAGCATATGTAGAAATCATAGATATTACAGGAGGTTTAGGAGATAAGAGAGATAAAACACAAAAATGACAAACCTCCTAACTACCATGCCATGAGCCACAAGGCCTCATAGTGTCTTACAAAACTACACGCTAACCTGTACAAGATATGTGTTTAACATCCTCCCTTAATCGGAACTTCTCAAGTTTAGATTATGCTTAAATTCTTCAAATGATCTTGTGGGGAAAGCTTTTGTGAAACCATCTGCAACTTGGTCCTTTGAGGGAATGGACCAAATCTCCAATTCCTTGCTAGCAACCCTTTCTCTCACAAAATGATAGTCAATCTCAATATGTTTGGTTCTTGCATGAAAGACAGGGTCAACAGAAAGATATGTTGCACCAATATTATCACATGAGAGACATGGAGTTTGTGTATAACAAATGCCAAGTTCTCTAAGTAGAGCTTTAATCCATATTATTTCAGCTGTAGCATTTGCCAGTGCTTTATATTCTGCCTCAGTACTTGATCTTGATACAGTTGCCTGTTTCTTTGCACACCAAGAAATTAAATTGGGTCCAAAGAAGACCGCAAATCCACATGTAGACCTCCTATCATCCAAGCAGCCTGCCCAATCAGAGTCAGAGAAGGCACTAACCAGTGTGGAGGTTGACTTGGTGAAGGTTAACCCAACACTTAATGTGTTCTTGACATATCTGAGTATACGTTTGGCCGCAGTCCAATGAGTAGAAGTAGGTGCATGAAGGAATTGATGTACTTTATTCACTACAAAAGAAATGTCTGGCCTGGTAAGTGTCAAGTACTGAAGTGCTCCTACCAAACTCCTATATTTGGTGCCATCCTCTTGACTCAAAGGAACACCCTCTGCAAGAGACAATTGTTCTGAACTGGAGAGTGGTGTTGGTGATGGTTTACAGCCCTGCAACCCTGCCTTGCTCAGAAGATCAGTGGCATATTTTTTTTGAGAAAGGTGAAGACCACCTTCCTGATTCCTCTTGACCTCAATGCCAAGGAAGAAGTGCAGGTCGCCGAGATCTTTGATAGCAAAATCTGACTGCAAGTCTTTCAGGAGAGCTGTTACTGCCTCATTAGATGAACTAGTGACAATGATGTCATCAACATAAATAAGCACAAAGATAACAATGTTGGATTCGTTGTAAATAAATAATGAAGTATCAGACTTGGAGGGAACAAATCCAAGAGTGTGCAGTTTGGAGCTGAGGCGAGAATACCATGCCCTTGGAGCTTGCTTCAGTCCATAGAGCGATTTATCCAGTTTACAGATATGAAATGGTTTATCAGGATAAACAAACCCAGGAGGTTGCTTCATGTAAACTTCCTCTTCTAGAACACCATGAAGGAACGTGTTCTGTACATCTAGCTGATGAAGGCATCGACCTCGAGAGATAGCTATGGATAAAACAAGGCAAATAGTGACGGCTTTAACAACCGGACTAAATGTGTCCTCATAGTCAAGGACGTACCTTTGCTTGAATCCTTTTGCAACGAGACGAGCTTTGTAGCGATCTATGGAACCATCTGACCGTTGCTTGATGTGAAAAACCCACTTGCAATCAATTAGGTTTGTACCTGGAGGGAAGGGAACAAGATGACAAGTACGATTTTTTCTGAAGTGCTCCGAACTCCTCACGCATGGCAAGTTTCCACTTCGGACTAGCAAGAGCCTGAGAAACAGTGTGTGGTTCCCCTGTAACAGCATCGGAAGCAATTAAACCATATTTTGTTTTATAATCAATAGGTGCAAGGGTTCCTGTACGAAGGCGGGTGCGAGGCAGCGTGGAAGGCTCAGGAGAAGGCGTAGAAGATCCATCAGGGATGGCAGGGACCGCGGCAGCAGATCCAGCCGATCCCGAGGAGGCATGCGCGTCAGGGCCCGATCCCGAGGAGGCAGGCGCGTCAGGGCTGCCGGGATCGTCTGTGGCATGCACATGCGCCGAAGTCAAGGAGACCGCCATAGAGGATCCGGGCGAGCCAGCCTGGTCTAGCTCGGGGCGTGTGTCGGGCCCGCCTGGCGCGACCGTGGTGGAGTGCGGGGCCCGCCTGGTGAAGACCCATGGGGTGGGCGCATAGCGCGCAGGCGACAAGGCCCCGACCGCTGATTGGCGCACCAAGCCCATGGGGTCCGATGCCGCAGCACGTGACAGCGTGGCGGGGTCGGGTTGGCACGGGGGTGCGAAGCAATCAGCCTAGCACGGGGAGGATCCCGAGGCAGATACTGTCAGGTCTCACACAGTCGGGAGCACGGATCCCAAAGGAGATTGCACCAGATTTCCTGTGTTCTCTGCTGCGTCATCTATAGCACTGTTTTCAGCACAAAAGTGACCGATTTCTACACCATTGGAACTGCAATTTTTTTCTGTATCAAACTCAGGCAAAGGATTAGGAGTATTAGCCAATACATGATCATCACAATTATCATTACCCACACAAAGACTGGATGGAAAGAGAAGGATTTCTTTCCGAAGAAGAGCACTGACATTGGGATGACGTTTGGCGAATGGAAACTGCGTTTCATCAAACACGAGATCGTGAGAGATGTAGACACGACTAGTTGCAACATCAAGGCATTTAACACCATTGTGTTGAGCACTATACCCAAGAAAGACGACTCTTTGGAACGAAACATAAGCTTACGAGTATTATAGGGACGAAGGTTGGGCCAACAGGCGCAACCAAAGACACGAAGAGTAGTGTAATCTGGTGTGACATGCAAGAGGCATTCTGATGCGGAGCATCCTTCGGTCATCCCCATTGACCTTCCGTCGCCTCACCAAGCACCAAGAGGACCCATGACACGAGCCTGAGCTAAGGCTATTGAAGATAAGGTGAACTCGCTCCTCTCCGAACTTTCTCTTCCTACTCACGAGACATGGCTACTACCTCATTCGGAAACTCTGTGTGTGATCACGTGCCTGGGAGCGATCCACGGAATAGCTACATACGAGAGCCAAGACGGCGAGGACCCCAAGCATGGTGGACAAGAAGAAGAGCTACCGTGGAAGCTACACGCGTCGGACGACCGACCAAGTCCGGACGTCCGACGAGTCCCAGGACACGGACGACCGAGCTTTCCGGACGTCCGGTACCTGGCCACCCAAACCAAATCTACGGAAGTCCGAGACGTCCCGGACGACCGAACGACAAGCAACCGAGCCGAAACCACGGACGACCGACGATCTCCGGACGTCCGGACCGTCACGAAGCCCCGGACGACCGACCCCCTCCGGACGTCCGACGCGCCCACGACAGAGCTGATTCTACGGACGCCTGAGCCCGACCGGACGTCCGGACCGTCCCGAGCCTCCGTACGTCCGACGCCTTTCGGACGACCGACACCTGAGTGACCGCACCTGTGGGCTGGAGCCCTTGTACCCCTTCGCTTTGACTTCCATTTGCACTAAGACTATAAATAGGACGCCCCACCTCCTAGTGAGGGTTAGCATAGGTTTAGCTCATATTTTGTGTGAGAGCCTTGCTCATCCACTTGGCTACTTCTCCTCGGAGCTCAGGACCTCTTCGGAGAAGATCCCCCAAGCGGATTCAAGACCCCTTTCTAGGGAAGACCATCAAGACCTCCGTACGGAGAAGAACTGTTCCTTTGTATCCTTACCTTGGTTGATTGTGGATCATATGTTACTCTATGTTGTCGGTGATCTAGCACTCATGTGATTGATTCTATGTCGGTTTAGTGATTCTCTCCCTCGTTTTCCCCGTGTTTCCCCTTTGTGTTTCCGCGTGTTCTTAGTGAATTCCCGTAGGATCCACTCCAAACGTGAAAGATCATCCTGTTGGGGAACGTAGTAATTTCAAAAAATTTCCTACGTACACGCAAGATCATGGTGATGGCATATCAACAAGAGGGGAGAGTGTTGTCCACGTACCCTCGTAGACCGTAAGCGGAAGCGTTATGACAACGCGGTTTGATGTAGTCGTACGTCTTCACGATCCGACCGATCCAAGTACCGAACGTACGACACCTCCGAGTTCAGCACACGTTCAGCTCGATGACGATCCCCGGGCTCCAATCCAGCAAAGCTTCGGGGATGAGTTCCGTTAGCACGACGGCGTGGTGACGATGATGATGCTCTACCGGCGCAGGGCTTTGCCTAAACTCCGCGACGATATGACCGAGGTGGAATATAGTGGAGGGGGGCACCGCACACGGCTAAGGAACGATCCGTAGATCAACTTGTGTGTTCTAGGGTGCCCCCTGCCCCTATATATAAAGGAGCAAGGGGGGAGGCCGGCCGGCCCTTGTGGGCGCGCCAAGGAGGAGGAGTCCTCCTCCTAGTAGGAGTAGGACTCCCCTTTTCCTACTCCTACTAGGAGGGGAAGGAAGGGGGAGAGGGGGAAGGAAAGAGGGGGGCGCCGCCCCCCCTCCTAGTCCAATTCGGACCAGAGGGAGAGGGGGGGCGCGGCCCACCCTGGCCGCCCCTCTCTCTTTCCACCAAGGCCCATGTGGCCCATTATCTCTCCCCGGGGGGTTCTGGTAACCCTCCGGCACTCCGGTTTTCTCCGAAAACGTCCGGAACACTTCCGGTGTCCGAATATAGTCGTCCAATATATCAATCTTTATGTCTCGACCATTTCGAGACTCCTCGTCATGTCCGTGATCACATCCGGGACTCCGAACAAACTTCGGTACATCAAAACTTATAAACTCATAATAAAACTGTCATCGTAACGTTAAGCGTGCGGACCCTACGGGTTCGAGAACTATGTAGACATGACCTAGAACTATTCTCGGTCAATGACCAATAGCAGAACCTGGATGCCCATATTGGTTCCTACATATTCTACGAAGATCTTTATCGGTCAAATCGCATAACAACATACGTTGTTCCCTTTGTCATCGGTATGTTACTTGCCCGAGATTCGATCGTCGGTATCCAATACCTAGTTCAATCTTGTTACCGGCAAGTCTCTTTACTCGTTACGTAATGCGCCATCCTGTAACCAACTCATTAGTCACATTTCTTGCAAGGCTTATAGTGATGTGCATTACCGAGAGGGCCCAGAGATACCTCTCCAACAATCGGAGTGACAAAACCTAATCTCGAAATACGCCAACCCAACATGTACCTTTGGAGACACCTGTAGTACTCCTTTATAATCACCCAGTTACGTTGTGACGTTTGGTAGCACCCAAAGTGTTCCTCCGGTAAACGGGAGTTGCATAATCTCATAGTTACAGGAACATGTATAAGTCATGAAGAAAGCAATAGCAATATACCAAACGATCAAGTGCTAGGCTAACGGAATGGGTCATGTCAATCACATCATTCTCCTAATGATGTGATCCCGTTAATCAAATGACAACACATGTCTATGGTTAGGAAACATAACCACCTTTGATTAATGAGCTAGTCAAGTAGAGGCATACTAGTGACGTTATGTTTGTCTATGGATTCACACATGTATTATGTTTCCGGTTAATACAATTCTAGCATGAATAATAAACATTTATCATGAAATAAGGAAATAAATAATAACTTTATTATTGCCTCTAGGGCATATTTCCTTCAGTCTCCCACTTGCACTAGAGTCAATAATCTAGTTCACATCGCCATGTGATTTAACACCAATATTCATATCTGTATATGATTAACACCCATAGTTCACATCATCATGTGATCAACACCCAAAGGGTTTACTAGAGTCAATAATCTAGTTCACATCTCTATGTGATTAACACCCAAAAAGTACTAAGGTGTGATCATGTTTTGCTCATGAGAGAAGCTTAGTCAACGGGTCTGTCATATTCAGAGCCGTATGTATTTTGCAAATATTCTATGTCTACAATGCTATGCACGGAGCTACTCTAGCTAATTGCTCCCACTTTCAATATGTATCCAGATTGAGACTTAGAGTCATCTGGATCGGTGTAAAAGCTTGCACCGATGTAACTTTTACAATGAACTCTTTTATCACCTCCATAATCGAGAAACATCTCCTTAGTCCTCACTAAGGTTATTCTTGACCGCTGTCCAGTGATCTACTCTTAGATCAGAATTGTACTCCCTTGTCAAACACAGAGCAAGGTATACAATAGGTCTGGTACACAATATAGCATACTTTATAGAACCTATGACTGAGGCATAGGGAATGACTTTTCATTCTCTTTCTATTTTCTGCCATGGTCGGGTTTTGAGTCTTACTCAACTTCACACCTTGCAACACAAAGAAGAACTCCTTCTTTGACTGTTCCATTTTGAATTACTTCAAAATCTTATCAAGGTATGTACTCATTGAAAAAATCTTATCAAGCGTCTTGATCTATCTCAATAGATTTTGATGCTCAATATGTAAGCAGCTTCACCGAGGTCTTTCATTGAAAAACTTTTATTCAAGTATCCCTTTATGCTATCTAGAAATTCTATATCATTTCTGATCAACAATATGTCATCTACATATAGTATCAGAAATGCTACAGAGCTCCTACTCACTTTCTTGTAAATACAGGCTTCACCGCAAGTCTGTATAATACTATATGCTTTGATCAACTTATCAAAGCGTATATTCCAACTCCGAAATGCTTGCACCAGTCCATAAATGGATCGCTGGAGCTTGTACATTTTGTTAGCACCTTTAGGATTGACAAAACCTTCTGATTGCATCATATACAACTCTTCTTTAAGAAAACCATTAAGGAATGCAGTTTTGACATCCATTTGCCAGAATTCATAAAATGTGGCAATTGCTAACATGATTCGGACAGACTTAAGCATCGCTACAGTTGAGAAAATCTCATTGTAGTCAACACCTTGAACTTGTCGAAAACCCTTTTGCAACCAGTCGAGCTTTGTAGATAGTAACACTACTATCAGCATCTGTCTTCCTCTTGAAGATCCATTTATACAATATGGCTTGCCAATCATCGGGCAACTCCACCAAAGTCCACACTTTGTTCTCATACATGGATCCCATCTCAGATTTCATGGCCTCAAGCCATTTCGCGGAATCTGGGCTCATCATCGCTTCCTCATAGTTCGTAGGTTCATCATGGTCTAGTAACATGACTTCCAGAATAGGATTACCGTACCACTCTGGTGCGAATCTTAATCTGGAAGATCTACAAAGTTCGGTAGTAACTTGATCTGAAGCTTTATGATCATCATCATTAGCTTCCTCACTAATTGGTGTAGGAATCACTGGAACTGATTTCTGTGATGAACTACTTTCCAATTCAGGAGAAGGTACAGTTACCTCATCAAGTTCTACTTTCCTCCCACTCACTTCTTTCGAGAGAAACTCCTTCTCTAGAAAGGATCCATTTTTAGCAACGAATATCTTGCCTTCGGATCTGTGATAGAAGGTGTACCCAACAGTTTCCTTTGGGTATTCTATGAAGACGCACTTCTTCGATTTGGGTTCGAGCTTATCAGGTTGAAAAACTTTTTCATATAAGCATCGCAACTCCAAACTTTAAGAAACGACAACTTGGGTTTCTTGCTAAACCACAGTTCTTATGGTGTCGTCTCAACGGATTTAGATGGTGGCCTTTTAACGTGAATGCAGCTGTCTCTAATGCATAACCCCAAAACAATAGTGGTAATCAGTAAGAGACATCATAGATCGCACCATATCCAATAAAGTGCGGTTATGACGTCCGGACACACCATAACGTTGTGGTGTTCCAGGTGGCGTGAGCTGTGAAACTATTCCACATTATTTTAATTGAAGACCAAACTCGTAACTCAAATATTCGTCTCCGCGATCAGATCGCAGAAACTTTTTCTTGTTACGATGATTTTTCCACTTCACTCTGAAATTCTTTGAACCTTCCAACTATTTCAGACTTATGTTTCATCAAGTAAATATACCCATATCTGCTCAAATCATCTTGTGAAGGTCAGAAAATAATGATACTTGCCACGAGCATCAACACTCATTGGATTGCATACATCGGTATGTATTATTTCCAATAAGTCAGTAGCTCGTTCCATTGTTCCGGAGAACAGAGTTTTAGTCATCTTTGCCCAAAAGGCACGGTTCGCAAGCATCAAATGATTCATAACCAAGTGATTCCGAAAATCCATCTTTATGGAGTTTCTTCATGCGCTTTACACCGATATGACCCAAACGACAGTGCCACAAATAAGTTGCACTATCATTATTAACTTTTCATCTTTTGGCATCAATATTATGAATATGTGTATCACTACGATCGAGATCCAATAAACTATGTTCATTGGGTGTATAACCATCGAAGGTCTTATTCATGTAAACAGAATAACAATTTATTCTATAACTTTAAATGAATAACCGTATCGCAATAAACATGATCAAATCATATCCATGCTCAACGCAAACGCCAAATAACATTTATTTAGGTTTAACACTAATCCCGAAAGTATAGGGAGTGTGCGATGATGATCATATCAATCTTGGAACTACTTCCAACACTCATCATCACTTCACCCTCAACTAGTCTCTGTTTATTCTGTAACTCCTGTTTCGAGTTACTAATCTTAGCAACCGAACAAGTATCAAATACTCATGGGCTACTATAAACACTAGTAAGGCACACATCAATAACCTGTATATCAAATATACCCTTGTTCACTTTGCCATCCTTCTTATCCACCAAATATTCAGGGCATTTCCGCTTCCAGTGACCATTTCCTGTGCAGTGTAAGCACTCAGTTTCAGGCTTTGGTTCAGCTTTGGGCTTCTTCGTGGGAGTGACAACTTTCTTGTCATTCTACTTGAAGTTCCCCTTTCTTTCCCTTTGCCCTTTTCTTGAAACTAGTGATCTTGTCAACCATCAACACTTGATGCTCTTTCTTGATTTCCACCTTTGTCGATTTCAACATCACGAAGAATCGGGAATCATTTTCGTCATCCCTTGCATACTATAGTTCATCACAAAGTTCTACTAACTTGGTGATGGTGACTAGAGAACTCTGTCAATCACTATCTTATCTGGAAGATTAACTCCCATTTGATTCAAGCGATTGAAGTACCCAGACAATCTGAGCACATGCTCACTAGTTGAGCGATTCTCCTCCATCTTTTAGCTATAGAACTTGTTGGAGACTTCATATCTCTGAACTCGGGTATTTTCTTAAAATATTAACTTCAACTCCTGGAACATCTCATATGGTCCATGACGTTCAAAACGTCTTTGAAGTCCCGATTCTAAGCCGTTAAGCATGGTGCACTAAACTATCAACTAATCATCATATTGAGCTAGCCAAACATTCATAACGTCTGCATCTGCTCCTGCAATAGGTCTGTCACCTAGCGGTGCATTAAGGACATAATTCTTCTGTGCAGCAATGAGGATAAACCTCAGATCACGGATCCAATCCACATCATTGCTACTAACATCTTTCAACACAATTTTCTCTAGGAACATATAAAAAAAACATATGAAAGCAACAACGCAAGCTATTGATCTACAACATAATTTGCAAAATACTACCAGGACTAAGTTCATGATAAATTTAAGTTCAATCAATCATATTACTTAAGAACTCCCACTTAGATAGATATCTCTCTAGTCATCTAAGTGATCACGTGATCCAAATCAACTAAACCATGTCCGATCATCACGTGAGATGGAGTAGTTTCAATGGTGAACATCATTATGTTGATCATATCTACTATATGATTCACGCTCGACCTTTCGGTCTCTGTGTTCCTAGGCCATATCTGTATATGCTCGGCTCGTCAAGTTTAACCCGAGTATTCCGCGTGTGCAACTGTTTTGCACCCGTTGTATTTGAACGTAGAGCCTATCACACCCGATCATCACGTGGTGTCTCAGCACGAAGAACTTTCGCAACGGTGCATACTCAGGGAGAACACTTCTTGATAATTAGTGAGAGATCATCTTAAAATGCTACCATCAATCAAAGCAAGATAAGATGCATAAAGGATAAACATCACATGCAATCAATATAAGTGATATGATATGGCCATCATCATCTTGTGCTTGTGATCTCCATCTTCGAAGCACCGTCGTGATCACCATCGTCACCGGCGTGACACCTTGATCTCCATCGTAGCATCGTTGTCGTTACGCCATCTATTGCTTCTACGACTATCGCTACCGCTTAGTGATAAAGTAAAGCAATTACAGGGCGTTTGCATTTCATACAATAAAGCGACAACCATATGGCTCCTGCCAGTTGCCGATAACTTCAGTTACAGAACATGATCATCTCATACAATAAAATATAGCATCACGTCTTGACCATATCACATCACAACATGCCCTGCAAAAACAAGTTAGACGTCCTCTACTTTGTTGTTGCAAATTTTACGTGGCTGCTACGGGCTTAGCAAGAACCGTTCTTACCTACGCATCAAAACCACAACGATAGTTCGTCAAGTTGGTGCTGTTTTAACCTTCGCAAGGACCGGGCGTACCCACACTCGGTTCAACTAAAGTTGGAGAAACAAACACCCGCTAGTCACCTGTGTGCAAAGCACGACGGTAAAACCAGTCTCGCGTAAGCGTACGCGTAATGTCGGTTCGGGCCGCTTCATCCAACAATACCGCTGAACCAAAGTATGACATGCTGGTGAGCAGTATGACTTGTATCGCCCACAACTCACTTGTGTTCTACTTGTGCATATAACATCAACGCATAAAACCTAGGCTCGGATGCCACTGTTGGGGAACGTAGTAATTTCAAAAAAATTCCTACGTACATGCAAGATCATGGTGATGGCATAGCAATGAGAGGGGAGAGTGTTGTCCACGTACCCTCGTAGACCATAAGCGAAAGCGTTATGACAACGCGGTTTGATGTAGTCGTACGTCTTCACGATCTGACCGATCCAAGTACCGAACGTACGGCACCTCCGAGTTCAGCAGACGTTCAGCTCGATGACGATCCCCGGGCTCCGATCCAGCAAAGCTTCGGGGATGAGTTCCGTCAGCACGACGGCGTGGTGACGATGATGATGCTCTACCGGCGCAAGGCTTCGCCTAAACTCCACGACGATATGACCGAGGTGGAATATGGTGGAGGGGGGCACCGCACACGGCTAAGGAATGATCCGTAGATCAACTTGTGTGTTCTAGGGTGCCCCCCTACGCCTATATATAAAGGAGCAAGGGGGGAGGCCGGCCGGCCCTTGTGGGCGCGCCAAGGAGGAGGAGTCCTCCTCCTAGTAGGAGTAGGACTCCCCTTTTCCTACTCCTACTAGGAGGGGAAGGAAGGGGGAGAGGGGGAAGGAAAGAGGGGGGCGCCGCCCCCCCTCCTAGTCCAATTCGGACCAGAGGGAGAGGGGGCGCGCGGCCCACCCTGGCCGCCCCTCTCTCTTTCCACCAAGGCCCATGTGGCCCATTATCTCTCCCCGGGGGGTTCCGGTAACCCTCCGGCACTTCGGTTTTCTCCGAAAACGTCCGAACACTTCCGGTGTCCGAATATAGTTGTCCAATATATCAATCTTTATGTCTCGACCATTTCGAGACTCCTCGTCATGTCCGTGATCACATCTGGGACTCCAAACAAACTTCGGTACATCAAAACTTATAAACTCATAATAAAACTGTCATCATAACGTTAAGCGTGCGGACCCTACGGGTTCGAGAACTATGTAGACATGACCTAGAACTATTCTCGGTCAATAACCAATAGCGGAACCTGGATGCCCATATTGGTTCCTACATATTCTACGAAGATCTTTATCGGTCAAACCGCATAACAACATACGTTGTTCCCTTTGTCATTAGTATGTTACTTGCCCGAGATTCGATCGTCGGTATCCAATACCTAGTTCAATCTCGTTCCCGGCAAGTCTCTTTACTCGTTACGTAATGCATCATCCTGTAACCAACTCATTGGTCACATTGCTTGCAAGGCTTATTGTGATGTGCATTACCGAGAGGGCACAGAGATACCTCTCCGACAACCGGAGTGACAAAACCTAATCTCGAAATACGCCAACCCAACATGTACCTTTGCAGACACCTGTAGTACTCCTTTATAATCACCCAGTTACATTGTGATGTTTGGTAGCACCCAAAGTGTTCCTCCGGTAAACGGGAGTTGCATAATCTCACAGTTACAGGAACATGTATAAGTCATGAAGAAAGCAATAGCAATATACTAAACGATCAAGTGCTAGGCTAACGGAATGGGTCATGTCAATCACATCATTCTCCTAATGATGTGATCCCGTTAATCAAATGACAACACATGTCTATGGTTAGGAAACATAACCATCTTTGATTAATGAGCTAGTCAAGTAGAGGCATACTAGTGACGTTATGTCTGTCTATGTATCCACACATGTATTATGTTTCCGGTTAATACAATTCTAGCATGAATAATAAACATTTATCATGAAATAAGGAAATAAATAATAACTTTATTATTGCCTCTAGGGCATATTTCCTTCACATCCACTTAGGGTTCCACCCTACATCATCTTGGTATCATGAGCCACGTTGATCACGTTTTGGAGCCCCTACCCCATGTTTTCTTGCTTGATTTTTATGTTTTCGTCCTAATTCCGAAAATTCCCCACCAAAAATAGCCCCAATTTTTTTTTGTAATTTGTTCGTGAGTTGAGATTTGTTGGATTTGGTCCATGGATTTGTGTTGCTGCGTGTGGATCTAGCTTTCCCCACCCTGCCCACCCTTTTCCATCCACCAAATCACTCGATTTCGACCTCACCATCTCCTCCTTCCCCGAAATCTCACAGTTCATCACGAGCCCGATTTTCACCCAGGCTCCGGACGACCGGAAAAGGTCAGACGTCCGACGATGACCGGACGACCGTAAAAGACCGGACGTCCGTGAAAACCTGACGACACTGAAGTTTGACAGTGCGGCCACCACCGTAACCCCCACATTCCACCACATTTTCCAAACCAACATACACCTACATCTTCCACGATACCTCCTATGACGATTTTGACACATTTTGGTCCTTGAGATTTTGAGTTGTGGCTCCCGTATCCTTTTGTGTTTCGGCTATCTAGGTACGGTTCGACTTCATCAACACCACGGCTCAACTTCTCGAGGGTCTCATCATCGCAAGGACGGTAACTTCGACGGCATCTTTGTCATAACTTGCAATTACATTGATAACCCACATTGCCTCATTTTGCGTAGCTTACCCATCGAGACTAGCGGTTGAGTATTGCAGGCAACGTGACTTGTGCACATTAGTGATCATACAACATAGCATACATATCATACCATAGTGGTGCATATCTTGAGATCAACTTGTGTGTCACAAAGTTGTCATAGCATACACAATTGCTATCTTGGTTCATGAAGTTTTGCATGAGAAAGAGCTCAAAAGTGAAAGAGCCACCCAAGCTTTTAAGCAAAGAGGAAAGCAAAGAGCTTATGAACAAGAACCATAGCATCATACTACATTAAGATTGTCATAGTGGATCATCTTGGATCATTGCACCGAAATACCATACATATAGCATACGTGGGATAGAGATAGTTGCATTTTTGCCTAGTAGGTTGTGCACAAGTTTGCGTATCCGCCTATTGTGCAATCGTGCTAGCGTCTCTCTAGTATTGTGCAACAAGAGCATTTTCGTGGTTTCCACATTTTGGCTCACTTTTGGATTGCACAATCCCATTTATCTATTTGCGTGTGTGTTTCCGTGTACCCATACTAGCTTGGTCTACTTGTTGCATTTGCAAATTTGTGAATCTTTTTCAACATTATTGAAGCTCACTTACTATTGCATCAAATTTTGTGCCACCATCCTAACCAAGCTCCACCATAAGCTTTTACGTGTGTAGGTGTGAGAACCGACAAGAATTGGTACCAAAAGTGCTATGTCATTGTCCACATTTGAGTAAACTTGATTCATCTTCAACTTCGGTCAAGGTACATTTGGTACACGTTCTTTTCCTTCTACCACTTACATTTTTATTGAAATGATGTATAGGCCAAGTTCTTCTACAAATCCACCTCTCATCGAGAACGGCGACGACATGTCATCATTCGTCACAAAGAGCCACCTCTTTGGTGCTCAAAGGGCGTTACACCAAGGGCAACAAGCTATGAGCGACCGCATCGACAACCTCGCCACCGACTTGCGACTCTCCGAGCAACGTACAAGAGACTACTTCGACAACAAGTTCGACTCTCACAAGCAAGAGAATGATGCAAGAATGGACGAGATCCGCGCCTTGATGAGGAACCGACATCCTTCCACTTCTTCATCCTCAAGACGGAGCCGCTCGAGTCGACACTCCAACGACACCTTCTCCGACTCAAGCACACCGTCATCAAACACTCTTTGACGAGCCGCGCGTGAAGATTGTCATGCATCTCGCAACCCGCTACATGACAAGCATTCCCAAGAGCAAGTCGATGAGCAAGTCCATCGTCCTCAATCAAACCAAGTCGCTTTTGCTCAAGCTCAAGAATGGCAACGACTATGGCGCCAAGAGGAAGAACGAGCGCGTCTACACCAAGAGGAACAAGACGCCGAGGCTCAACGTCTTCAACAACAACAACGAGAAGCGCAAGCTCTTGAGGCGCAACGTGCCCTTCAAGAATCAAGTCGAGCCATCGCCACCCGCAATCGCGAACGGCGCAATCAAGAGGAAGCTCTTCGAGAAGAAATCCAAGAGAGGAACTACCAACCGCGTGTGCAACATCAAGCTCCACAAGTTCCTCCACAAGCACGTCAAGCTCCACAAGCTCCTCCACAAGCTCGTCAAGCTCTACCTCAACATCAAGCTCAACAAGAACAAGTTGACTATGGACTTCCTCCGCGACAAGAGCAACATGAGGATGACTATCCTCCACGTCAAGGACGTCATCATCACCATCGCCAACAACACAATGAAGAACAACGCTATGGAAAGCTCAAGTTCACAATGCCCAAGTTCAATGGAAGCAATGATCTGGAAGAGTACCTCTCATGGGCATTGAAGGTCGACAAAATTTTCTGCTTGCACAACTAT
Source organism: Triticum aestivum (assembly GCF_018294505.1). NCBI lineage: Eukaryota > Viridiplantae > Streptophyta > Magnoliopsida > Poales > Poaceae > Triticum > Triticum aestivum. The sequence goes on along the minus strand of NC_057804.1, from coordinate 30,822,766 downwards.
GAGGAAGAGAAGAAGATCGCTATGGCATCACTTGAGTTCCAAGATTATGTGCTCATATGGTGGGAACAAGTACTTGAATGCCGTCAAGCAAGAGGTGAACCACCAATCACCACTTGGGCTCAAATGAAGGATGTCATGCGAGCACGCTTTGTACCAACCTACTACAACCGCGATCTCTTCAAGAAGCTACAACTCCTCAAGCAAGGAACAAAGAGTGTTGAAGAATACTACAAGGAAATGGAGATAGCCATGATTCGAGCCAATGTCACGGAAGATGATGAGCAAACAATGGCACGTTTCTTGAATGGACTCAATCATCCCATCAAGAAGATTTCCGACTTCCAACCCTACTCCAACCTCATTGAGCTCGTGCATCAAGCAACCAAGGCGGAACGTCAAGTGCAAGATGACTTCAAGTACGCCAAGTACTCATCCAAGACCTACGGCTTCTCCAACATCCAAGCTTCAACGACTCCTTCAACATCTACATCAACCAAGCCTTCTCCAAGCAATGACGACAAGTCAAGTTACAAGAAAACTTCAACAAGTTCAAGTCATCTTCCTCCTACTACAAGCAACTTCAAGCCACGTGCGTCATCATCTACTCCAACCGATGAGACCGTCAAAACAAGCTCCTTCAAGTGTTTCACTTGCGGCGGCCGAGGCCACAAGTCCTTCCAATGCACGAACAAGAGCACCATGATCCTCAACGACAACGGCACATATGACTCAATGAGTGAAGAGGAGATGGAAGCCCTTGAGCAAGTGGCCATGCACCGGCGCGTGAACGAGGATGAAGATGATCAAGTCTTTTGTGATGAGGATTCGAGCCCCGCTCTCGTTGTCTCCAAAGTCTTGACACTTCAACATCAACAAGAAGAAGACCAACGATGCCACATCTTCCACACTAAGGCCGGCATCAATGGAAGCTCCGTCAAGGTCATCATCGATGGAGGTAGTTGCCACAACTTGGCAAGTGAAGAACTATGTTCCAAGCTTCAATTGGTCAAGAGGAAGCACCCGCACCCCTACAAAGTTCAATGGCTAAGTGACTCCGGCACTATATGAGTCGAGCATACGGTCCAAGTATCCTTCAAAATTGGTGCTTATGAAGACACTTTGGAGTGTGATGTGGTGCCAATGACCGTTTGCCACCTACTTCTTGGTCGACCATGGCAATTCGACCGTGGTGTCATCCACAATGGGCGCACCAATCATTATAGCTTCAAAATGAAAGGGAAGGAATATGTGCTATGACCTATGTCTCCTAGTCAAGTGATAGCCGACAAGCAAGCCACCAATCATGGAGAGAAGAGTGAAAAAGTGACACACCCGAAAGTGAGTGAGAGCCACAAGCCAAATTTGAGCGCCTCTTCGCCTAGAGAGAAAAACCTCATCCTATTTGCCACCAAAAGTGAGATAAGAGAAGTGTGTGAGAACCCATCGAGAGTGATGCACTTCGTCCTTGTGTGCAAAGATGGAGAGCCAACAACTAACACCTCTCACGAGCTACCTTTAGTGTTTCAATCTCTTTTGCAGGAATTCAAAGATGTTTTCCCCGATGAGCTACCTCCGGGTCTACCGCCACTACAAGGCATTGAGCATCGAATCGACCTCATCCCCGGAGCGCCACTTCCAAACAAAGCTCCATACCATGTCAATCCCGAAGAAACCAAGGAGATTCAACGGCAAGTACAACAACTCATCGACAACGGTCATGTACGTGAAAGCTTAAGCCCATGTGTCGTTCCTGTCATACTTGTGCCTAAACCCGATGGAAGTTTCCGCTTGTGTTCCGATTGTAGACCCATAAACGCCATTACCGTTCGATATAGGCATCCCATTCCTCGCTTAGATGATATGCTTGATGAACTTAGCGGAGCCAACTTTTTCTCAAAAAATTGATCTTAAAAGTGGCTATTATCAAATCTGCATTCAAGAAGGTGATGAATGGAAAACCGCTTTCAAAACAAAATTTGGCTTATATGAGTGGTTAGTGATGCCTGTGGGTTTGTCGGAAGCACCCGGAAATTTCGTGCATCTCATGCATCATGTGCTTAGACCTTACATTGGAGTCTTCGTTGTGGTTTACTTTGATGATATCCTTGTGTTTAGCAAAACCATGAAAGAGCACATTGATCATGTTAAATCTATGTTGTAAACCCTCCGCAAGGAAAGCCTTTATGCGAACTTGAAAAAAATGCACTTTTGGCGTTGACAAAGTGGTTTTGTTAGGTTTTGTTGTCTCTTCCAAGGGTGTCCATGTTGATGAAACTAAGATTAAAGCAATTAAAACTTGGCCCCAACCCACCAATTTGCGACAAGTGCGTAGTTTTCTTGGCCTTTCAGGATTTTATCGCCGCTTTGTGAAAAACTTTAGCACAATTGCCGCTCCTTTGCATGCTTTGAGTAAGAAGAATGCACCTTTTGTTTGGGGATCTTTGCAATCCACCGCTTTTGATGAGCTCAAGTCTTTGCTTACTCATGCTCCGATTCTTGCTTTGCCCAACTTTGAGAAAACTTTTGAGGTTCATTGTGATGCAAGTGGTACCGGAATTGGCGGAGTTTTGATGCAAGAAAAATGAGCCATTGCTTATTTTAGTGAAAAACTCTCCGGTGCTCAACTTAACTACCCAATCTATGACAAAGAATTGTATGCTTTAGTGCGTGTGCTACATGTTTGGGAACATTACCTTAGACCTCATGAATTTGTCATCCATACCGATCATGAAATGCTTAAGTACTTAAAAGGCCAAACTAAGTTGAACAAGCGTCATGCCAAATGGAGTGAATTTATTGAATCTTTCCCATATGTCATCAAGTACATTAAGGGTAAAGAAAATGTTGTTGCGGATGCACTTTCACGCATATGCACACTTGTCACTCAACTTGAGTTGAATGTTATTGGTTTTGAGCATATAAAAGACTTGTATGAGCATGATCCTTCTTTTGCTACTCCTTATGCTAAGTGTTTGACGCACACGTCTTGGTAACGATACTACATAAAGGATGATTATCTTATGAGAGCTAACAAACTTTGCATTCCCGAGTCTTCTCTTTGTTTACTCCTTTTACAAGAGGCTCACGGAGGCGGACTCATGGGACACTTTGGACGCGACAAGACATTCGCCACGCTCTCCAAGAACTACTTTTGGCCCAAGATGTTCCGTGACGTTTCACGCTTCACCAACCTTGCTCTACATGTCGCAAAGCTAAGTCTAAAGCTCAATCCCATGGTCTTTACATGCCACTTCCTATTCCTTATCAACCTTGGGAAGACATTAGCATGGATTTTATACTTGGTTTGCCTAGAACTCAAAATGGCAAGGATTCAATCTTTGTTGTTGTGGACAGATTTTCTAAGATGGCACATTTCATTCCTTGCAACAAGATAGACGATGCTTCACATATTGCAAATCTATTTTGTAGGGAAATCTTGCGACTTCATGGAGTGCCAAAGACAATTGTCTCGGACCGCGACGTCAAGTTCTTGAGTTACTTTTGGAAGACCCTATGTGCCAAGCTCGGCATCAAGCTATTGTTCTCTTCGGCATACCATCCTCAAACCGACGGCCAAACGGAGGTGACGAACCGTACACTCTCCACTCTACTTCATGTGTTGATCAAGAGGAACATCAAGGAGTGGGAGGCGTGCCTACCAATCGCCGAGTACGCCTACAACTGTGCAAGACATTCAACAACCGGCAAGTCACCCTTTGAGGTCGTATACGGCTTCAACCCGTTGTCCCCATTGGACATTCTACCTCTTCCTCTACAAGAGCGCACCAACCTCGACACAAGTGCCCGTGCAAGCTACATCAAGAAGATGCATGAAGATACAAGGCACACTATCGAGCGCCAAGTACAATGCCTCGCGACCAAGCTCAACGTCAACAAGCACCCCATAATATTCAACATTGGAGACCTAGTGTGGCTACATCTTCGCAAGGACCGCTTCCCCAACGAACGCAAGTCCAAGCTTCTCCCTCACGCCGATGGACCTTTCAAGGTGCTAGCACGTTACAACAACAATGCTTACAAGATCGATCTCCCACGCGACAAGTACAACGTGAGCGACATCTTCAACATCTCCGATCTCTCCCCGTACCATGGTGATGAGGATTTCGATCCGAGGTCGAATCTTTCACAAGGGGCGATGAGCATCCTTCGGTCATCCCCATGGATCTTCTGTCGCCTCACCAAGCACCAAGAGGACCCATGACATGAGCCCGAGCTAAGGCTATTGAAGATAAGGTGAACTCGCTCCTCTCCGAACTTTCTCTTCCTACTCACGAGACATGGCTACTACCTCATTCGGAAACTCTGTGTGTGATCAAGTGCCTGGGAGCGAGCCGCGGAACAGCTACATACGAGAGCCAAGACGGCGAGGACTCCAAGCATGGTGGACAAGAAGAAGAGCTGCCGTGGAAGCTACAGGCGTCGGACGACCGACCAAGTTCGGACGTCCGACGAGTCCCAGGACATGGATGACCGAGCTTTCCGGACGTCCGGTACCTAGCCACCCGAACCAAATCTACGGAAGTTCGAGACGTCCCGGACGACCGGCCGACAAGCAACCGAGCCGAAACCATGGACGACCGACGATCTCCGGACGTCCGGACCGTCACGAAGCCCCGGACGACCGACCCCCTCCGGACGTCCAATGCGCCCACAACAGAGCTGATTCTATGGACGCCCGAGCCCGACCGGACGTCCGGACCGTCCCGAGCCTCCGGACGTCCGACGCCTTCTGGACGACCGACACCTGAGTGACCGCACCTGCGGGCTGGAGCCTTTGTACCCCTTCGCTTTGACTTCCATTTGCACTAAGACTATAAATAGGATGCCCCCACCTCCTAGTGAGGGTTAGCATAGGTTTAGCTCATATTTTGTGTGAGAGCCTTGCTCATCCACTTGGCTAATTCTCCTCGGAGCTCAGGACCTCTTCGGAGAAGATCCCCCAAGCAGATTCAAGACCCCTTTCTAGGGAAGACCATCAAGACCTCCGTACGGAGAAGAACTATTCCTTTGTATCCTTACCTTGGTTGATTGTGGATCATATGTTACTCTATGTTGTCAGTGATCTAGCACTCGTGTGATTGATTCTATGTCGGTTTAGTGATTCTCTCCCTCGTTTTCCCCGTGTTTCCCCTTTGTGTTTCCGCGTGTTCTTAGTGAATTCCCGTAGGATCCACTCCAAACATGAAAGATCGTCCACTTAGGGCTCCACCCTACATCACGTTCAGTGGGAGTTTCATTGGAGATAACATGACTTGGCCACATGTTAATGAGATGCACGGCAGTGAAAAACGCTTCATCCCAAAACTTTAGTGGCATGGAAGCTGAAGCTAGGAGGGCGAGGCCTACTTCAACGATATGACGGTGCTTGCGCTCGGCAGAACAGTTCTGCTGATGAGCATGTGGGCATGAAATATGGTGAGAGATACCAATCTTTTGGAAAAAAGAATTCAATTTTTCATACTCACCACCCCAGTCCGACTGCATGGCTATGATTTTACCGTCGAATTTACGTTCCACAAGAGCTTGAAAGTTATGAAACACTTTGAACACGTCAGATCGTTTCTTAAGGAGATAGATCCAGGTGTACTTGCTATAGTCATCAACAAAGCTCACATAGTAAGTATGCCTACCAACAGAAGTGGGTGCTGGACCCCAAACATCAGAAAAAATAAGTTGCAAGGGCTTGGCTGACACACTAGTGGAAACAGGATATGGCAATTGATGACTTTTTGCCTTCTGGCATGAATCACAAATAGTTTATGAGTTTCTCTCACCAACAACTGGGAGTTTGTTTCTACTAAGAATTTGATAAACAGTAGAAAAAGATGGATGACCTAAGCGACCGTGCCACCTTTCAGCAGAAAGATTTATGGCACCATAGAATTGTTTATTGGGCTGGCAATACTTGGGAAGCAATGTATAGAGCCCTTGCACACAAACGCCCATATGGAGAACTCTCTTCGTGACCTGATCCTTGATAAAAAAGAAGAACGAGTGAAATTCTAGAAAAAACATTATTGTCAAGGGCAATGCGATGAACAAATAACAAGGTTTTGGAAGCATTAGGGACATGCAAGATTTCATTGATCTCAAGGTTTTTATGTGGGGTTTTGATAACTGCTTGACCAATATGACTAATCTCCATACCTGCACCATTTGCTGCGGTGTAGACTTGATCTTGGCCACGATATTGCTCGTGCATCGTTAGCTTCTCCAGTTTGCTAGTAATGTGATTGGTGGCATCTGTGTCCATGTACCAATTGGTATCGACACCATATGACGTATCGGCTGCAGCTGCAATTTTTCTCTTTTGGACACCATCATCGGCATAACGCCAATTACAGTCCTTAGCTATATGATTTGGTTTCTTGCAAATTTGACATTTACCCTCGTAGCCCTCATAGCCTTGGAAGTTTCGCCCCATGTTGTTGCTGTTGGGGGGACGCCGGGCATTGTTGTTGCCTTTTGGGGGGCCCTGATGATGGTAGCCGCCGCCACCACCATGATAGCCCCCGCCGCTACCTTGGTTGTTGTTCTGGTGGTAGTTGCCACCACCGTTATAGCCGCCGCCTCCATTGCCGTGGCTGGTGCCACCGTAGCCGCTGTCTCCACCATAGCCACCGCCGCCATGGGAGCCACCACCGTTGCCCTTATGGTTGCGGTAGTTGCCCTTATTGCCTCGGCCGCGAGAAGCAATGTTTGCCGACGACTTGAAGGTGCCACCACCATTGCCATGGAACATGTCGACCCGCTGGTCGAAGTTCGCCACCATGGAGAAGAGGATGTCGACGGTGATTGGCTTGATGCGGACGTCCAGCGCAGAGACGATCAGCTGATATTCCATGTCGAGGCCCGCAATGATGAATGAGATGAGCTCTGGCTCTCCAATGGGTTTGCCTGCCACCGCATGTTCATCAGAGAGAAAGTGCATGTGGCCGAAGTATGCTGAGGAGGATTGGGACCCCTTTTGTGCGTTGGTGAGAGCTGCTCGGATGTTGTTGGCGCGAGAGAGGGAGACATCCGAGAACATGTTCCCTAGGGCGCTCCAGATCGCACGTGATCGCTCAAGCAACACGACCTGGACGAGAACCTCTTTGAACAGATTCCTGAGAAGATAGGCTATGATTTGTTGGTCCTAGATTAACTAGGGGGCATAGGTAGAGTTCACAGCAACCTGATCCTTGCTGTCGGTGGTCTTGGTGGTGATTGTTTTGGAAGGTTCTTCAATGGTTTGATCAAGGTAACCGTATAGGCCCGCGCCCATGATCTGTGATCTGGCTTGAGTGTGCCATAGGATGTAGTTGGTGCGCGTAAGAGGTTCAAATGTGTTGTTGTTGAGGCCAGAGGAGATGTCAGAGGTGGAAGACGACATGGTGGGTGAAGGTTAATGGCGCTAGATGTGACGGAAGGGACTAGCTCTATATACCATGTAGAAACCTATGGTTAAGCGTCTCAATCTCCATACATGGAGACCCGCAGAGTATATATTGATTGTGGGAGTCGGTACAGGAGATGGCAACATCGAGGCTAACCAATGAGAGATATTACAGGAGGTTTAGGAGAAAAGAGAGATAAAACACAAAAAGGGTAAACCTCCTAACTACCATGCTGTGAGCCACAAGGCCTCATAGTGTGTTACAAAGCTACACGCTAACCTGTACAAGATATGTGTTTAACAGCATATACTCGGGTTTTATGCCGAAAGAGCTTGGAAAGGAGTTGGTCAAAAGATTTTCTAACCAGGGCGCATATGATTTGTCAGAGTAGTTTAACAATCTCAAAGAAGACAATAAAACAGTATCTGAATATACCAAATAATTTGAAGACCTCATGGCTAAGATGCAGGAAGAAAATCCCGAATTTACTAAGCTATGGGTTGTCAGATGTTATGTGAATGGATTCAGAGAAGGGATCAAGTACCAAATCAGACTGTTAAGACCACAAACACTAACGGATGCTTATTGTTTAGCAAAAGAGGTAGAACCAAACTACCCTCTAGTTAGTGAAACTCCTAAGAAACCGGGTATTCCTTATACAAATTACTATAAAAAAATACTGCAGGATTTCAGCAGAAAACCAGTCCTACAGAAGCACATACACAATAATAGATACGTGTAAGACAAGCAGATAGTACAAGCAACAATGCACAAAAAATCAGGAAAGTGGTGAATGTAGGAGGTGTGGAGATAAATGGATGCATGGACATAAATGAAAATCAGTGCCAAATGTACATCTCTTACAACAAGAAATTGCTGAAGTAATGGCTTTAGAAATAGAAGAAAATATTGTTCAAGAACAGGAGGAAAAGGTCGATAAAAGTGAGCAAGCCATGTTTATTTCTGCAAACACATCAATGGAAGGGGGCCGGTAGCTTTGTTAGACTCAGGAAGTACATCCTACCTCATTAACCAGGATTTTGTAGTGAAGGCAAACTGTCAGTTATTACTAGTTAGACCCAGTACTATTGTAGGAGCTGGAGGAAGCAAGTTACTATCAGCTGCAGTAATTCCTGACTGTGAATTTCAATTGGCCACACCAAGTTATCTCATAATTTTAGAGCTCTCATTACCTAGTCATGATGTGATACTAGGATATGACTGGCTTACAAAAGTAAGCCCAGTTTCCTTTGACATTCCTAGAAACACCTTCAGTTTCACTACAGAAGGAAAACAAACAGTAAGTACTACTATATTTAATACATCTGAGAAGGTTAAGGAAGTGCGAGTAGAAGAAATGCACAAACTACTGGATAAGGGGGTGGAAGACTTTTTTTTACAGGTACATAACATACTCATGGAGGCACCTAAAGGGACTAAACCCCCTCCACAAATACAAAAAATATGATTGGATTATGCATGCTTGTTTGAAGAATCATCAACATTACTATTGGACTATGTAGACTAGTGTAAACTATCGGTGCCACATCAAGTAGGGAGTCATAGCTAGTTTTGTCCCCCCTCTAATTTTGTGCCTAGTATTGCTGTAGCTGGCATATATTGTAAAAATAACATGTATAAGAAATGGGACTTCTGATTGCAATTAAGTTCCTAGGTACAACACCAACTCACTGCCTTCACTAGCATATGCGGTCAGCCAATTTGCATATTTCGGGTGTGCGTGAGCCCGACTATATCAGATCGAAGCTACTCTCCGTGGAAACCATGTATAGAAGTTTCGACGAATTGTATAGTATGTATAAAGTGGATGTGAAAATCTGTAGATTTGTAAAAATGTTCTAGATCAAACTCATCTGTTTGAAGATATATAGAGAAAAAGAATAATATAGGTACATCTTGGTCCAGAAACAGAAGTACTAGAAAAGTCCAGGAATAAAGATCCGAGGTGAAATAGGTGGCCCTTTTCCGAGAAAGATAGGAACATTCTTGGAAATGCCCAAGGAAACGCCATACAGTAACCCTCACTACATATACACAAACCGACATTCTCTGGCTCCGTATGGTTTCCAAACATGACCATCAATCAGTAATGTGAATATATTAGCTGCGACGAAGTTAGAAATGTATTTTTATTTATCTATGTACTTAGACATGGTGAATGTAATCTTTGCAGGGTGATCCAATTTCCCGATTCCTCTTTGTAAGGGCATATTTCTCCCTATGTGGTTTTGGTGATTGATGACAATGCATTTGCGGACTAATCGTGTGCATTGAGCATTTCAGATATCTCATGTCTAGACACAAGACAATTCGGTGCCCCTCGGAGCCTAGTGAAGACAGTGTTTCTCTACGTTTCTTCTCGGTGGATTTGAGTCGTAGAAAAGCTGTACTATTAAGAGGGGTTCCGCTTCGAAAAGGTTAGGGTGGAATCAACACATCCACGTCTGTTCCTTTGCACCACCTTTTCTTTGCTTCTTTGGAGCACCGTCCGCTTATTCGTGTCTTTACAAAATGAAGGCCTCCAAGTGCTATAGTTTTGTGGCGTGCGGTAGTACTACTCAAGGGATAAGTAGTACCGCAGTGGCCCACGGTAGTACCGGCCAGGGAAGCGGTAGTACCGCTCCTCAGGAGCGGTAGTACCGCGGCTTCTAGCCCAGAACACTGACGTGCGTGGAAGTAGGCGCAGAAGTAATTTTTTACATCCGCGCGCTATGCGGTAGTACCGCTCCCAGCGTGCGGTAGTACCGTGCCAGATTTTTGCATAGACCGAAACTCAGCAGAAGTAGCCACGGATGTAATTTCATTAGTCCATGCCTTCCCAGCCTAGTCGAACCATGTACCACAAGGACACGCGGTAGTACCGCTCCGGTGGTTCTACCGCTCATTGCTTTAACACAACAGGGCCCCATCTGGTCTCTGCCACGGGAGCGGTAGTACTACACCGTCGAGCGGTAGTACCGCAAGGCCTTGCGGTAGTACCGCGAGTCTGTGCGGTAGTACCACAGGTCGCGGGCTGATGAAATGGGTAACGCTTAGATCTTTTCCCCCACTATATAAAGGTGGTCTTCTTCTCCAAGTTGACTACCTCTTCCCTCCTCAAGCTCCATTGTTGCTCAAAGCTCCATTTTCGCCCGATCTCTCTCCCTAGCCAATCAAACTTGTTGATTCTCTAGGGATTGGTTGAGAAGGCCCCGATCTACACTTACACCAAGAGAAATTTGATTCCCCCCACTAATCCTTTCAGATCTTGTTACTCTTGGGTGTTTGAACACCCTAGACGGTTGAGGTCACCTTGGAGCCATATTCCATCGTGGTGAAGCTTTGTGGTGTCGTTTGGAGCCTCAAATTAAGTTGTGGAAACAACCCCAACCTTGTTTGTAAAGGTTCAGTCGCCGCCTTCAAGGGCACCAATAGTGGAATCACGACATATCACATTGTGTGAGGGTGTGAGGAGAATACGGTGGCCCTAGTGGCTTCTTGGGGAGCATTGTGCCTACTCACCGCTCCAACAGAGACGTACTTCCTCTCAAAGGGAAGGAACTTCGGTAACACATCCTCGTCTCCACCGAGTCCACTCTTGGTTATCTCTCACCTTTACTTGTGCAAGCTTATATTGTGTTGTATCCTTTGCTTGCTTGTGTGCTTGTTGTTGTTGCATCATATAGGTTGTTCACCTAGTTGCACATCTAGACAACCTACTTTGATGCTAAGTTTAATTTGGTCAAGAAAAGCTAAAAATTGTTAGTTGCCTATTCACCCCCCCTAGTCAACCATATCGATCCTTTCAATTGGTATCAGAGCCTCGTCTCTTTATTAAGGACTTTGCCGTCCGAAGAGTATGGTTGACACCACGGACGAAGTCGAGGGTCACCCCGGTGCGAATCCCGCTTTGTCCGCGGCCGATGCGGGATCCTCGGTCTCTCATGGGGAGTTCAATGTGGCTATGGATGTCGGTGTCAAAACCAGCAGAACTCGGGTAGGGGGGCCCAAGCTATGCGTCTAAGGATCAATGGTAACAGGATACCAGGGGACACAGTGTTTATCCAGGTTCGGGCCCTCTTAAGCGAGGTAAAACCCTACTCCTACTTGATTATATTCGACGAGTATGAAGATTACAAGAGTTGATCTACCACGAGATCGTAATGGCTAACCCTAGATGTCTAGCCTATGAGAATTCCAATGATGGTGAAGAACATAGCCTCTACGGACTAACCCCTCCAGTTTATATACCACCAGAGGAGCCTAGGGTTTGTACAAGGTTGGTTCATCAGGGAAGGAAGCTTCCGGACTCTAATCTTGTCGCCTACGTATTGAGAAGTCCCATCCGGACACGAAGGATAATCTTCAGCTTGATCTTGTACGGCCCATCCAACCCGGCCCATACTCCTGGGCTAGACACCTGAGGACCCCCGAATCCAGGACTCCCTCACTAGCCCCCGAACTTGCCTTCAATGATGATGTAGTGTGCGGACGCAAGTCTTCGGCTTTGCAAAGCGGGTTCTCCATCATATTCTGGATTGATGATAGTCCGGCATCTGTTTCTGCGTCTAATCTTTATGGTTCCTTTCCTGCCATCGCCTCGATTTCCATGCGTCTGAGTGAATGTGGACAATCCGTGTAACACCCCGAACACACCCGCCGGTGGTCGTTACTCCTGGCAGGATCTAGACTGGCCCCACAGATCAATACTAGTCTTTTCTGCGCACTTTGTCCTCACTCGTGCGCACCCGGGAGCTACTTCCCGGTCGGCCACCCATCCTGAAACTACTCCAAGCTGAGCACGCTTAACTTTGGAGTTCTTTCCAAATGGGCTCCTGGAAAAGAAGGAATTCCTTATTGATATGGGTAGTCTATCATCCCTAATAAGCCAGGCTATCACATACACCCCCACTCAAAGGAACATGCATCCTCGTCGGGCCACAGGAACGTTCCCTTTTGGTACATACGTCTGTGCATCCAGTCCGGTACATGTGCCATGCCGTGTGCCACGACAGGTCACAAACGTCATGAACAACATGACCGCGCACCTATACACAAACATCCGTGTAACCGCGAGGGTCGGCTCTGATACCAACTTGTTGTTGGGGAACGTAGTAATTTCAAAATTTCCTACGCACACGCAAGATCATGGTGATGCATAGCAACGAGAGCGGAAACGTTAGCACAACGCGATTGATGTAGTCGTACGTCTTCACGGCCCAACCGATCAAGCACCGAAACTACGACACCTCCGAGTTCTAGCACACGTTCAGCTCGATGACGTCCCTCGAACTCCGATCCAGCCGAGTGTCGAGGGAGAGTTCCGTCAGCACGACGGCGTGGTGACGATCTTGATGTTCTACCGTCGCAGGGCTTCGCCTAAGCACCGCTACAATATTATCGAGGAGGACTATGGTGGAGGGGGGCACCGCACACGGCTAATAGATCTCAAGGATCAATTGTTGTTGTGTCTTTGGGGTGCCCCCCTGCCCCCATATATATAGGAGCAAGGGGGGAGGCGGCCGGCCTATGGAGGAGGCGCACCAAGGGGGGAGTCCTACTCCCACCGGGAGTAGGACTCCTCCTTTCCTTGTTGGAGAAGGAAAGAGGAGGAGAGGGAGAAGGAAAAGGGGCTGCCCCCCTTGTCCAATTCGGACCAGAGGGGGGGCGCAAGCCTCCTTCCTTTGGGCCTCTCTCCTCTATTCCCGTATGGCCCAATAAGGCCCATATACTCCCCGGCGAATTCCCGTAACTCTCCGGTACTCCGAAAAATAACCGAATCACTCGGAACCTTTCCGAACTCCGAATATAGTCGTCCAATATATCGATCTTTACATCTCGACCATTTCAAGACTCCTCGTCATGTCCCCGATCTCATCCGGGACTCCGAAGTCCTTCGGTACATCAAAACTCATAAACTCATAATATAACTGTCATCGAAACCTTAAGCGTGCGGACCCTACGGGTTCGAGAACAATGTAGACATGACCGAGACACGTCTCCGGTCAATAACCAATAGCGGAACCTGGATGCTCATATTGGCTCCCACATATTCTACGAAGATCTTTATCGGTCAAACCGCATAACAACATACGTTGTTCCCTTTTGTCATCGGTATGTTACTTGTCCGAGATTCGATCGTCGCTATCTCAATACCTAGTTCAATCTCGTTACCGGCAAGTCTCTTTACTCGTTACGTAATGCATCATTCCGTAACCAACTCATTGGCCATACTGCTTGCAAGGCTTATAGTGATGTGCATTACCGAGAGGGTCCAGAGATACCTCTCCGACAATCGGAGTGACAAAACCTAATCTCGAAATACGCCAACCCAACATGTACCTTTGGAGACACCTGTAGTACTCCTTTATAATCACCCAGTTACGTTGTGACGTTTGGTAGCACCCAAAGTGTTCCTCCGGTAAACGGGAGTTGCATAATCTCATAGTTATAGGAACATGTATAAGTCATGAAGAAAGCAGTAGCAACATACTAAATGATCAAGTGCTAAGGCTAACGGAATGGGTCAAGTCAATCACATCATTCTCCTAATGATGTGATCCCGTTAATCAAATGACACCTCTTTTGTCCATGGTTAGGAAACATAACCATCTTTGATAAACGAGCTAGTCAAGTAGAGGCATACTAGTGACACTATGTTTGTCTATGTATTCACACATGTATTATGTTTCCGGTTAATACAATTCGAGCATGAATAATAAACATTTATCATGATATAAGGAAATAAATAATAACTTTATTATTGCCTCTAGGGCATATTTCCTTCAGTCTCCCACTTGCACTAGAGTCAATAATCTAGTTCACATCATCATGTGATTCAACACCAATATTCACATCTGTATGTGATTAATACCCATAGTTCACATCGTCATGTGATCAACACCCAAAAGGGTTTACTAGAGTCAATAATCTAGTTCACATCGCTACGTGATTAACACCCAGAGAGTACTAAGGTGTGATCATGTTTTGCTCGTGAGAGAAGCTTAGTCAACGGGTCTGTTACATTCAGAGCCGTATGTATTTTGCAAATATTCTATGTCTACAATGCTCTGCATGGAACTACTCTAGCTAATTGCTCCCACTTTCAATATGTATCCAGATTGAGACTTAGAGTCATCTGGATCGGTTAAAAAGCTTGCACCGATGTAACTTTTTACGACGAACTCTTTTATCACATCCATAATCGAGAAACATATCCTTATTCTACTAAGGATAATTTTGACCAATGTCCAGTGATCTACTCCTAGATCACTATTGTACTCCCTTGCCAAACCAGGGCAGAGTATACAATAGGTCTGGTCCATAGCATGGCATACTTTTATAGAACCTATGACTAATGCATAGGGAATGACTTTCATTCTCTTTCTATTTTCTGCCATGGTCGGGTCTTGAGTCTTACTCAATTTCACACCTTTGCAGCACAGGCAAGAACTCTTTCTTTGACTGTTCCATTTTGAACTATTTCAAAATCTTGACAAGGTATGTACTTATTGAAAAACTTATCAAGCGTCTTGATCTATCTCAATAGATCTTGATGCTCAATATGTAAGCAGCTTCACCGAGGTCTTTCATTGAAAAACATTTTATTCAAGTATTCTTTTATGCTATCCAGAAATTCTATATCATTTCCAATCAACAATATGTCTTGCACATATAATATCAGAAATGCTACAGAGCTCCCACTCACTTTCTTGTAAATACATGCCTTTCCAAAAGTCTGTATAAAACCATATGCTTTGATCAACTCATCAAAGCGTATATTCCAACTCCGAGATGCTTGCACCAGTCCATTGATGGATCGTTGGAGCTTGCACATTTTGTTAGTACCTTTAGGATTAACAAAACCTTCTGATTGCATCATATACAACTCTTCTTTAATAAATCCATTAAAGAATGTAGTTTTTGACATCCATTTGCCAGATTTCATAACATGTGACAATTGCTAACATGATTCGGACAGACTTAAGCATCGCTATAGTTGAGAAAATCTCATTGTAGTCAACACCTTGAACTTGTCGAAAACCTTTTTGTGACAAGTCGAGCTTTGTAGATAGTAACACTACTATCAGTGTCCGTCTTCCTCTTGAAGATCCATTTATTTAACATGGCTTGCTGATCATCGAGCAAGTCAATCAAAGTCCATACTTTGTTCTCATATATGGATCATTTCTCAGATTTTATGGCCTCTAGCCATTTTGCGGAATCTGGGCTCATCATCGCTTCCTCATAGTTCGCAGGTTCATCATGGTCTAGTAACATGACTTCCAGAACAGGATTACCGTACCACACTGGTGCAGATCTTTCTCTGGAAGACCTGCGAGGTTTTGTAGTAACTTGATTTGAAGTTTCATGATCATCATCATTAGCTTCCTCGCTAATCGGTGTAGCAATCACTGGAACTGATTTCTGTGATGAACAACTTTCCAATTTGGGAGAAGGTACAGTTACCTCGTCAAGTTCTACTTTCCTCCCACTCACTTCTTTCGAGAGAAACTCCTTCTATAGAACGGATCCATCTTAGCAACGAATAACTTGCCTTCAGATCTGTGATAGAAGGTGTACCCAACAGTTTCCTTTGGGTATTCTATGAAGACGCACTTCTCCGATTTAGGTTCGAGCTTATCAGGTTGAAACTTTTCACATAAGCATCGCAGTCCCAAACTTTAAGAAACGACAACTTTGGTTTCTTGCCAAACCATAGTTCATAAGGTGTCGTCTCAACGGATTTTGATGGTGCCCTATTTAAAGTGAATGCAACTGTCTCTAATGCATGACCCCAAAACGATAGTGGTAAATCGGTAAGAGACATCATAGATTGCACTATATCCAATAAAGTACTGTTATGACGTTCGGACACACCATTAAGCTGTGGTGTTCCAGGTGGCATGAGTTTGTGAAACTATTCCACATTGTTTTAATTGAAGACCAAACTCGTAACTCAAATATTCTACTCCACGATCAGATCGTATAAACTTTATTTTCTTGTTATGATGATTCTCCACTTCACTTTGAAATCCTTTGAACTTTTCAAATGTTTCAGACTTGTGTTTCATTAAGTAGATATACTCATATCTGCTCAAATCATCTTGTGAAGGTCAGAAAATAATGATACTTGCCACGAGCATCAATACTCATTGGACCGCATACATCAGTATGTATTATTTCCAATAAGTCACTAGCTCGTTCCATTGTTCCGGAGAACGGAGTTTTAGTCATCTTGCCCAAAAGGCACGGTTCGCAAGCATCAAATGATTCATAACCAAGTGATTCCAAAAATCCATCTTTATGGAGTTTCTTCATGCGCTTTACACCGATATGACCCAAACGGCAGTGCCACAAATAAGTTGCACTATCATTATAAACTTTGCATCTTTTTGGCATCAATATTATGAATATGTGTATCACTACGATCGAGATCCAATAAACTATTTTCATTGGGTGTATGACCATCGAAGGTTTTATTCATGTAAACAAAAAAACTATTATTCTCTGATTTTAAATGAATAACCGTATTGCAATAAACATGATCAAAACATATTTATGCTCAACGCAAATGCCAAATAACATTTATTTAGGTTTAACACTAATCCCAAAAGTATAGAGAGTGTGCGATGATGATCATATCAATCTTGGAACTACTTCCAACACTCATCGTCACTTCACCCTCAACTAGTCTGTGTTTATTCTGTAACTCCTGTTTCGAGTTACTAATTTTTAGCAACCGAACAAGTATCAAATACTCAGGGGCTACTATAAACACTAGTAAAGTACACATCAATAACATGTATATCAAATATACCCTTGTTCACTTTGCCATCCTTCTTATCCACCAAATATTCAGGGCATTTCCACTTCCAGTGACCATTTCCTTTGCAGTATAATCATTCAGTTTCAGGCTTTGGTCCAGCTTTGGGCTTCTTCGCGGGAGTGACAACTTGCTTGTCATTCTACTTGAAGTTTCCCTTTCTTTCCCTTTGCCCTTTTCTTGAAACTAGTGATCTTGTCAACCATCAACACTTGATGCTCTTTCTTGATTTCTACCTTCGCCGATTTCAACATCACGAAGGGCTCGGGAATCGTTTTCGTCATCCCTTGCATACTGTAGTTCATCACAAAGTTCTACTAACTTGGTGATGGTGACTAGAGAACTCTGTCAATCACTATCTTATCTGGAAGATTAACTCCCACTTGATTCAAGCGATTGTAGTACCCAGACAATCTGAGCACATGCTCACTAGTTGAGCGATTCTCCTCCATCTTTTAGCCATAGAACTTGTTGGAGACTTCATATCTCTCAACTCGGGTATTTGCTTGAAATAATAACTTCAACTCCTAGAACATCTCATATGGTCCATGACGTTCAAAACGTCTTTGAAGTCCCGATTCTAAGCCGTTAAGCATGGTGCACTAAACTATCAAGTAGTCATCATATTGAGCTAGCCAAACGTTCATAATGTCTGCATCTGCTCCTGCAATAGGTCTGTCACCTAGTGGTGCATTAAGGACATAATTCTTCTGTGCAGCAATGAGGATAAACCTCAGATCACGGATCCAATCCGCATCATTGCTACCAACATCTTTCAACACAATTTTCTATAGGAACATATCAAAACAAACATATGAAAGCAATAATGCAAGCTATTGATCTACAACATAATTTGCAAAATACTACTAGGACTAAGTTCATGATAAATTTAAGTTCAATTAATCATATTGCTTAAGAACTCCCACTTAGACAGACATCTCTCTAGTCATCTAAGTGATCACGTGATCCAAATCAACTAAACCATGTCCGATCATCACGTGAGATGGAGTAGTTTTCAATGGTGAACATCACTATGTTGATCATATCTACTATATGATTCACGTTTGACCTTTCGGTCTCCGTGTTCCGAGGCCATATCTGTATATGCTAGGCTCGTCAAGTTTTAACCTGAGTATTTCGCGTGTGCAACTATTTTGCACCCGTTGTATTTGAACGTATAGCCTATCACACCCGATCATCACGTGGTGTCTCAGCATGAAGAACTTTCACAATGGTACATACTCAGGGAGAACACTTCTTGAAAATTTTAGTGAGAGATCATCTTAAAATGCTACCGTCAATCAAAGCAAGATAAGATGCATAAAGGATAAACATCACATGCAATCAACATAAGTGATATGATATGGCCATCATCATCTTGTGCTTGTGATCTCCATCTTCGAAGCACCGTCGTGATCACCATCGTCACCGGCGCGACACCTTGATCTCCCTCGTAGCATCGTTGTCGTTACGCCATCTATTGCTTCTACGACTATTGAAGGAAATATGCCCTAGAGGCAATAATAAAGTTATTATTTATTTCCTCATATCATGATAAATGTTTATTATTCATGGTAGACTTGTATTAACCAGAAACATGATACATGTGTGAATACATAGACAAACATATAGTCACTAGTATGCCTCTACTTGACTAGCTCATTAATCAAAGATGGTTATGTTTCCTAACCATAGACATGTGTTGTCATTTGATTAATGGGATCACATCATTAGAAAAATGATGTGATTGACAAGACCCGTTTCGTTAGCCTAGCACTTGATCGTTTAGTATGCTGCTATTGCTTTCTTCATGACTTATACATGTTCCTGTAACTATGAGAAATATGCAACTCCCGTTTACCGGAGGAACACTTTGGGTACTACCAAACATCACAACGTAACTGGGTGATTATAAAGGAGTACTACAGGTGTCTCCAAAGGTACATGTTGAGTTGGTGTATTTCGAGATTAGGTTTTGTCACTCCGATTGTCGGAGAGGTATCTCTGGGCCCTCTCGGTAATGCACATCATTATAAGCCTTGCAAGCAATGTGACCAAATGAGTTGGTTACGGGATGATGCATTACGGAACGAGTAAAGAGACTTACCGGTAACAAGATTGAACCGGGTATTGGATACCGACGATCAAATCTCGGGCAAGTAACATACCGATGACAAAGGGAACAACATATGTTGTTATGCGGTTTGACCGATAAAGATCTTCGTAGAATATGTAGGAACCAGTATGGGCATCCAGGTCCCGCTATTGGTTATTGACCGAGAATGGTTCTAGGTCATGTCTACATAGTTCTCGAACCCGTAGGGTCCGCACGCTTAACATTACGATGACAGTTTTATTATGAGTTTATAAGTTTTGATGTACCGAAGTTTGTTCGGAGTCCCGGATGTGATCACGGACATGACGAGGAGTCTCGAAATGGTCGAGACATAAAGATTGATATATTGGACGACTATATTCGGACACCGGAAGTGTTCCGGGTGATTTCGGGGAAAACCGGAGTGCCGGAGGGTTACCGGAACCCCCCCCGGAGAGTTAATGGGCCACATGGGCCTTGGTGGGAAGAGAGAGGGGCGCCCAACAAGGGCCGGCCGGCCTCCCCCCTCCCTCCTTTATATACGGGGGCAGGGGGCACCCCATAGACACACAAGTTGATCTACGGATCGTTCCTTAGCCGTGTGCGGTGCCCCCCTCCACCATATTCCACCTTGGTCATATCGTCGTTGAGTTTAGGCGAAGCCCTGCGCCGGTAGAGCATCATCATCGTCAACATGCCGTCGTGCTGACGGAACTCATCCCCGAAGCTTTGCTGGATCGGAGCCCGGGGATCGTCATCGAGCTGAACGTGTGCTGAACTCGGAGGTGCCGTACGTTCGGTGCTTGGATCGGTCGGATCGTGAAGACATACGACTACATAAACCGCGTTGTCATAACGCTTCCGCTTACGGTCTACGAGGGTACGTGGACAACACTCTCCCCTCTCGTTGCTATGCCATCACCATGATCTTGCGTGTACGTAGGAATTTTTTTGAAATTACTACGTTCCCCAATAGTGGTATTAGAGCCAGGTTTTATGCGTTGATGTTATATGCACGAGTAGAACACAAGTGGGTTGTGGGCGATATAAGTCATACTGCTTACCAGCATGTCATACTTTGGTTCAGCGGCATTGTGAGATGAAGCGGCCCGGACCGACATTACGCGTACACTTACGCGAGACTGGTTTCACCGCTACGAGCACTCGTTGCTTAAAGGTGACCGGCGGGTGTCTGTCTCTCTCACTTTAGTTGAACCGAGTGTGGCTACGCCCGGTCCTTGCGAAGGTTAAAACAGCACCAACTTGACAAACTATCGTTGTGGTTTTGATGCGTAGGTAAGAACGGTTCTTGCTAAGCTCGTAGCAGCCATGTAAAATTTGCAACAACAAAGTAGAGGACGTCTAACTTGTTTTTGCAGGGCATGTTGTGATATGATATGGTCAAGACGTGATGCTATATTTTATTGTATGAGATGATCATGTTTTGTAACCGAAGTTATCGGCAACTGGCAGGAGCCATATGGTTGTCGCTTTATTGTATGAAATGCAAACGCCCTGTAATTGCTTTACTTTATCACTAAGCGGTAGCGATAGTCGTAGAAGAAATAGATGGCGTAACGACAATGATGCTACGATGGAGATCAAGGTGTCGCGCCGGTGACGATGGTGATCACGACGGTGCTTCGAAGATGGAGATCACAAGCACAAGATGATGATGGCCATATCATATCACTTATATTGATTGCATGTGATGTTTATCCTTTATGCATCTTATCTTGCTTTGATTGACGGTAGTATTTTAAGATGATCTCTCACTTAATAATCACGAAGTGTTCTCCCTGAGTATGCACCGTTGCGAAAGTTCTTCGTGCTGAGACACCACGTGATGATCGGGTGTGATAGGCTCTACGTTCAAATACAACGGGTGCAAAACAGTTGCACACGCGGAATACTCAGGTCATACTTGACGAGCCTAGCATATACAGATATGGCCTCGGAACACGGAGACCGAAAGGTCGAACGTGAATCATATAGTAGATATGATCAACATAGTGATGTTCACCATTGAAACTACTCCATCTCATGTGATGATCGAACATGGTTTAGTTGATTTGGATCACATGATCACTTAGATGACTAGAGAGATGTCTATCTAAGTGGGAGTTCTTAAGTAATATGATTAATTGAACTTAAATTTATCATGAACTTAGTACCTGATAGTATTTTGCTTGTCTATGTTTGTTTGTAGATAGATTTTTATGCGTTCCTTGAGAAAGCAAAGTTGAAAGATGATGGTAGCAATTACACGGACTGGGTCCGTAACCTGAGGATTATCCTCATTGCTACACAGAAAAGTTACGTCCTAGAAGCACCGCTGGGTGCCAGGCCTGCTGCTGATGCAACTGACGACGTTAAGAACATCTGGCAGAGCAAAGCTGATGACTACTCGATAGTTCAGTGTGCCATGCTTTACGGCTTAGAACCGGGTCTTCAATGACGTTTTGAACGTCATGGAGCATATGAGATGTTTCAGGAGTTGAAGTTAATATTTCAAGCAAATGCCCGGATTGAGAGATATGAAGTCTCCAATAAGTTCTATAGCTGCAAGATGGAGGAGAATAGTTCTGTCAGTGAACACATACTCAAAATGTCTGGGTATAATAATCACTTGATTCAACTGGGAGTTAATCTTCCTGATGATAGTGTCATTGACAGAATTCTCCAATCACTGCCACCAAGCTACAAGAGCTTCGTGATGAACTATAATATGCAAGGGATGAACAAGACTATTCCCGAGCTCTTCGCAATGCTAAAGGCTGCGGAGGTAGAAATCAAAAAGGAGCATCAAGTGTTGATGGTTAACAAGACCACCAGTTTCAAGAAAAAGGGCAAAGGGAAGAAGAAGGTGAACTTTAAAAAGAACAGCAAGCAAGTTGCTGCTCAAGAGAAGAAACCCAAGTCTGGACCTAAGCCTGAAACTGAGTGCTTCTACTACAAGCAGACTGGACACTGGAAGCGGAACTGCCCCAAGTATTTGGCGGATAAGAAGGATGGCAAAGTGAACAAAGGTATATGTGATATACATGTTATTGATGTGTACCTTACTAATGCTCGTAGTAGCACCTGGGTATTTGATACTGGTTCTGTTGCTAATATTTGCAACTTGAAACAGGGACTACAAATTAAGCGAAGATTGGCTAAGGACGAGGTGACGATGCGTGTGGGAAATGGTTCCAAAGTCGATGTGATCGCGGTCGGCACGCTACCTCTACATCTACCATCGGGATTAGTTTTAGACCTAAATAATTGTTATTTGGTGCTAGCGTTGAGCATGAACATTATATCTGGATCTTGTTTGATGCGAGACGGTTATTCATTTAAATCAGAGAATAATGGTTGTTCTATTTATATGAGTAATATCTTTTATGGTCATGCACCCTTGAAGAGTGGTCTACTTTTATTGGATCTCGATAGTAGTGATACACATATTCATAGTGTTGAAACCAAAAGATGCAGAGTTGATAACGATAGTGCAACTTATTTGTGGCACTGCCGTTTAGGTCATATCGGTGTAAAGCGCATGAAGAAACTCCATGCTGATGGGCTTTTGGAATCACTTGATTATGAATCACTTGGTACTTGCGAACCGTGCCTCATGGGCAAGATGACTAAAACGCCGTTCTCCGGAACTATGGAGCGAGCAACTGATTTGTTGGAGATCATACATACTAATGTTTGTGGTCCAATGAATGTTGAGGCTCGCGGCGGGTATCGTTATTTTCTCACCTTCACAGATGATTTGAGCAGATATGGGTATATCTACTTAATGAAACATAAATCTGAAACATTTGAAAAGTTCAAAGAATTTCAGAGTGAAGTGGAAAATCATCGTAACAAGAAAATAAAGTTTCTACGATCTGATCATGGAGGAGAATATTTGAGTTAGGAGTTTGGTCTACACTTGAAACAATGCGGAATAGTTTCGCAACTCACGCTACCCGGAACACCACAACGAAATGGTGTGTCCGAACATCGTAATCGTACTTTACTAGATATGGTGCGATCCATGATGTCTCTTACTGATTTACCGCTATCGTTTTGGGGTTATGCTTTAGAGACGGCCGCATTCACGTTAAATAGGGCACCATCAAAATCCGTTGAGACGACGCCTTATGAACTGTGGTTTGGCAAGAAACCAGAGTTGTCGTTTCTTAAAGTTTGGGGCTGCGATGCTTATGTGAAGAAACTTCAACCAGATAAGCTCGAACCCAAATCAGAGAAATGTGTCTTCATAGGATACCCAAAAGAGACTATTGGGTACACCTTCTATCACAGATCTGAGGGCAAGATTTTCGTTGCTAAAATCGGATCCTTTCTAGAGAAGGAGTTTCTCTCGAAAGAAGTGAGTGGGAGGAAAGTAGAACTTGATGAGATAACTGTATCTACTCCCTTGTTGGAAAGTAGTTCATCACAAGAATCGGTTCCTGTGACAACTACACCAACTAGTGAGGAAGCTAATGATATTGATCATGAAACTTCAGATCAAGTTTCTACTGAACCTCGTAGGTCTACCAGAGTAAGATCCGCACCAGAGTGGTACGGTAATCCTATTATGGAAGTCATGTTACTTGACCATGATGAACCTACGAACTATGAGGAAGCGATGATGAGCCTAGATTCCGCAAAATGGCTAGAGGCCATGAAATCTGAGATGGGATCCATGTATGAAAACAAAGTATGGACTTTGGTTGACTTGCCCGATGATCGGCAAGCCATTGAGAATAAATGGCTCTTTAAGAAGAAGACTGACGCTGATGGTAATGTAACTGTCTATAAAGCTCGACTTGTTGCGAAAGGTTTTCGACAAGTTCAAGGGGTTGACTACGATGAGACTTTCTCACCCGTAGCGATGCTTAAGTCTGTCCGAATCATGTTAGCTATTGCTGCATTTCATGATTATGAAATTTGGCAAATGGATGTCAAAACTGCATTCTTGAATGGATTTCTGGAAGAAGAGTTGTATATGATGCAATCAGAAAGTTTTGTTGATCCAAAAGGTGCTAACAAAGCGTGCAAGCTCCAGCGATCCATTTATGGACTGGTGCAAGCATCTCGGAGTTGGAATAGACGTTTTGATAGTGTGATCAAAGCATATGGTTTTATACAGACTTTTGGAGAAGCCTGTATTTACAAGAAAGTGAGTGGGAGCTCTGTAGCATTTCTGATTTTATATGTAGATGACATATTATTAATTAGAAATGATATAGAATTTCTGGATAGCATAAAGGGATACTTGAATAAAAGTTTTTCAATGAAAGACCTCGGTGAAGCTGCTTACATATTGGGCATCAAGATCTATAGAGATAGATCAAGACGCTTAATAGGACTTTCACAAAGCACATACCTTGACAAAATTTTGAAAAAGTTCAAAATGGATCAGGCAAAAAAAAGGGTTTCTTGCCTGTGCTACAAGGTGTGAAGTTGAGTCAAACTCAATGCCCGACCACAGCAGAAGATAGAGAGAAAATGAAAGATGTTCCCTATGCTTCAGCCATAGGCTCTATCATGTATGCAATGCTATGTACCAGACCTGACGTATGCTTAGCAATAAGCTTGGCCGGAAGGTACCAAAGTAATCCAGGAGTGGATCACTGGACAGCGGTCAAGAACATCCTGAAATACCTGAAAAGGACTAAAGATATGTTTCTCGTATATGGAGGTGACAAAGAGCTAGTCGTAAATGGTTACGTTGATGCAAGCTTTGACACTGATCCGGACGATTCTAAATCGCAAACCTGATACGTGTTTTTATTAAACGGTGGAGCTGTAAGTTGGTGCAGTTCTAAACAAAGCGTCGTGGCGGGATCTACATGTGAAGCAGAGTACATAGCTGCTTCTGAAGCAGCAAATGAAGGAGTCTGGATGAAGGAGTTCATTACCAATCTAGGTGTCATACCTAGTGCATCGGGACCAATGAAGATCTTCTGTGACAATACTGGTGCAATTGCTTTGGCAAAGGAATCCAGATTTCACAAGAGGACCAAGCACATCAAGAGACACTTCAATTCCATTCGGGACCAAGTCCAAGTGGGAGACATAGAGATTTGCAAAATACATACGGATCTGAATGTTGCAGACCCGTTGACTAAGCCTCTCTCACGAGCAAAACATGATCAACACCAAGACTCCATGGGTGTTAGAATCATTACTATGTAATCTAGATTATTGACTCTAGTGCAAGTGGGAGACTGAAGGAAATATGCCCTAGAGGCAATAATAAAGTTATTATTTATTTCCTCATATCATGATAAATGTTTATTATTCATGCTAGAATTGTATTAACCGGAAACATGATACATGTGTGAATACATAGACAAACATATAGTCACTAGTATGCCTCTACTTGACTAGCTCATTAATCAAAGATGGTTATGTTTCCTAACCATAGACATGTGTTGTCATTTGATTAATGGGATCACATCATTAGAAGAATGATGTGATTGACATGACCCATTTTGTTAGCCTAGCACTTGATCGTTTAGTATGCTGCTATTGCTTTCTTCATGACTTATACATGTTCCTGTAACTATGAGAAATATGCAACTCCCGTTTACCGGAGGAACACTTTGGGTACTACCAAACGTCACAACGTAACTGGGTGATTATAAAGGAGTACTACAGGTGTCTCCAAAGGTACATGTTGAGTTGGCGTATTTCGAGATTAGGTTTTGTCACTCCGATTGTCGGAGAGGTATCTCTGGGCCCTCTCGGTAATGCACATCATTATAAGCCTTGCAAGCAATGTGACCAAATTAGTTGGTTACGGGATGATGCATTACAGAACAAGTAAAGAGACTTACCGGTAACGAGATTGAACTGGGTATTGGATACCGACGATCAAATCTCGGGCAAGTAACATACCGATGACAAAGGGAACAACGTATGTTGTTATGCGGTTTGACTAATAAAGATCTTCGTAGAATATGTAGGAACCAGTATGGGCATCTAGGTCCCGCTATTGGTTATTGACCGAGAATGGTTCTAGGTCATGTCTACATAGTTCTCGAACCCGTAGGGTCCGCACGCTTAACGTTACGATGACAATTTTATTATGAGTTTATAAGTTTTGATGTACCGAAGTTTGTTCGGAGTCCTGGATGTGATCACGGACATGACGAGGAGTCTCGAAATGGTCGAGACATAAAGATTGATATATTGGACGACTATATTCGGACACCGGAAGTGTTTCGGGTGATTTCGGAGAAAACCGGAGTGCCGGAGGGTTACCGGAACCCCCCCGAAGAGTTAATGGGCCACATGGGCCTTGGTGGGAAGAGAGAGGGGCGGCCAGGAAGGACCACGCGCCCCCTCTCCCTTTGGTCCGAATTGGACTAGGAGGGGGGGCGGCGCCCCCCTCTTTCCTTCCCCTCCTCTCCCCCTTCCTTCCCCTCCTAGTAGGAGTAGGAAAGGAGGAGTCCTACTCCTACTAGGAGGAGGACTCCTCCTCCTGGCGCGCCCAACAAGGGCCGGCCGGCCTACCCCTCCCTCCTGTATATACGGGGGCAGGGGGCACCCCATAGACACACAAGTTGATCTACGAATCGTTCCTTAGCCGTGTGCGGTGCCCCCCTCCACCATATTCCACCTCGGTCATATCGTCGCGGAGTTTAGGCGAAGCCCTGCGCCGGTAGAGCATCATCATCGTCACCACGCCGTCGTGCTGACGGAACTCATCCCCGAAGCTTTGCTGGATCGGAGCCCGGGGATCGTCATCGAGCTGAACGTGTGCTGAACTCGGAGGTGCCGTACGTTCGGTGCTTGGATCGGTCGGATCGTGAAGACGTACGACTACATCAACCGCATTGTCATAACGCTTCCGCTTACGGTCTACGAGGGTACGTGGACAACACTCTCCCCTCTCGTTGTTATGCCATCACCATGATCTTGCGTGTACGTAGGAAATTTTTTGAAATTACTACATTCCCCAACATAGTCGCTACCGCTTAGTGATAAAGTAAAGCAATTACAGGGCGCTTGCATTTCATAAAATAAAGCGACAACCATATGGCTCCTACCAGTTGTCGATAACATTGGTTACAAAACATGATCATCTCATACAATAAAATATAGCATCACGTCTTGACCATATGACATCACAACATGCCCTGCAAAAACAAGTTAGATGTCCTCTACTTTGTTGTTGCTAATTTTACGTGGCTGCTACGGGCTTTAGCAAGAACCGTTCTTACCTACGCATCAAAACCACAACAATAGTTCATCAAGTTAATGATGTTTTAACCTTCGCAAGGACCGGGCGTAACCACACTTGGTTCAACTAAAGTTGGAGAAACAGACACCCGCTAGTCACCTGTGTGCAAAGCACGTCGGTAAAACCAGTCTCGCGTAAGCGTACGCGTAATGTCGGTTTGGGCCGTTTCATCCAACAATACCGCCGAACCAAAGTATGACATGCTGGTAAGCAGTATGACTTGTATCGCCCACAACTCACTTGTGTTCTACTCGCCACTGTTGGGGAACGTAGTAATTTTAAAATTTCCTACACACACGCAAGATCATGGTGATGCATAGCAACGAGAGGGGAGAGTGTTGTCCACGTACCCTCGTAGACCGTAAGCGGAAGCGTTAGCACAACACGGTTGATATAGTCGTACGTCTTCACGGCCCAACCGATCAAACACCGAAACTACGACACCTCCGAGTTCTAGCACACGTTCAGCTCGATGACGTCCCTCGAACTCCGATCCAACCGAGTGTCGAGGGAGAGTTCCGTCAGCACGACGGCGTGGTGACGATCTTGATGTTCTACCGTCGCAGGGCTTCGCCTAAGCACCGCTACAATATTATCGAGGAGGACTATGGTGGAGGGGGGCACCGCACACGGCTAATAGATCTCAAGGATCAATTATTGTCTTTGGGGTGCCCCCCTGCCCCCATATATATAGGAGCAAGGGGGGAGGCGGCCGGCCTATGGAGGAGGCGCGCCAAGGGGGGAGTCCTACTCCCACCGGGAGTAGGACTCCTCCTTTCCTTGTTGGAGAAGGAAAGAGGAGGAGGGGGAGAAGGAAAAGGGGCTGCCCCCCTTGTCCAATTTGGACCAGAGGGGGGGCGCAAGCCTCCTTCCTTTTGGCCTTTCTCCTCTATTCCCGTATGGCCTAATAAGGCCCATATACTCCCCGGCGAATTCCCGTAACTCTCCGGTACTCCGAAAAATACCCGAATCACTCGGAACCTTTCCGAACTCCGAATATAGTCGTCCAATATATCGATCTTTACGTCTCGACCATTCCGAGACTCCTCGTCATGTCCCCGATCTCATCCAGGACTCCGAACTCCTTCGGTACATCAAAACTCATAAACTCATAATATAACTGTCATCGAAACCTTAAGCGTGCGGACCCTACGGGTTCGAGAACAATGTAGACATGACCGAGACACGTCTCCGGTCAATAACCAATAGCGGAACCTGGATGCTCATATTGGCTCCCACATATTCTACGAAGATCTTTATCGGTCAAACCGCATAACAACATACGTTGTTCCCTTTTGTCATCGGTATGTTACTTGTCCGAGATTCGATCGTCGGTATCTCAATACCTAGTTCAATCTCGTTACCGGCAAGTCTCTTTACTCTTTACGTAATGCATCATTCCGTAACCAACTCATTGGCCACACTGCTTGCAAGGCTTATAGTGATGTGCATTACCGAGAGGGCCCAGAGATACCTCTCCGACAATCGGAGTGAAAAAACCTAATCTCGAAATACGCGAACCCAACATGTACCTTTGGAGACACCTGTAGTACTCCTTTATAATCACCCAGTTACGTTGTGACGTTTGGTAGCACCCAATGTGTTCCTCCGGTAAACGGGAGTTGCATAATCTCATAGTTA
This sequence comes from Triticum aestivum, assembly GCF_018294505.1. Classification (NCBI taxonomy): domain Eukaryota; kingdom Viridiplantae; phylum Streptophyta; class Magnoliopsida; order Poales; family Poaceae; genus Triticum; species Triticum aestivum. The sequence goes on along the minus strand of NC_057804.1, from coordinate 30,793,577 downwards.
TAGGAACATGTATAAGTCATGAAGAAAGCAGTAGTAACATACTAAATGATCAAGTGCTAAGGCTAACGGAATGGGTCAAGTCAATCACACCATTCTCCTAATGATGTGATCCCATTAATCAAATGACAACTCTTTTGTCCATGGTTAGGAAACATAACCATCTTTGATAAACGAGCTAGTCAAGTAGAGGCATACTAGCGACACTATGTTTGTCTATGTATTCACACATGTATTATGTTTCCGGTTAATACAATTCTAGCATGAATAACAAACATTTATCATGATATAAGGAAATAAATAATAACTTTATTATTGCCTCTAGGGCATATTTCCTTCACTTGTAACACCCCGGACACACCCGCCCGTGGTTGTTACTCCTGGCGGGATCTAGACTGGCCCCACAGATCAATACTAGTCTTTTCTGCACACTTTGTCCTCACTTGTGCGCACCCGGGAGCAACTTCCTGGTTGGTCACCCATCCTGAAACTACTCCAAGCTGAGCACGCTTAACTTTGGAGTTCTTTCCGAATGGGCTCCCGAAAAAGAAGGAATTCCTTATTGATATGAGTAGTCTATCATCCCTAATAAGCCAGGCTATCACAATCTGTTACCCTTGTATTTTAATATTTCTAACAGGCAGAGGCTGCGCCTATATAACGAGGCTAGATCTTCAAAACACCATCTCGCACCGCTCCAAGAACACCATCTCCCCCCGCGGATCTAGTCCTCCTACGGGCAGGGTTAACTTCTATGGGCGATGACGCATTGGCTGAAAATTTCCCAATCCCAGCCAAGGAGAGATGTTGTGCTTCATCTCGTACCCTTCTGAGGGGTGTGGGATTCCCAATCCACCCCTTCCTCAGGGGTCTACTGGAATACTACGGGATCCAACTGCACAACCTCACACTAGGTTCTATTTTGCACATTTTTGGTTTTGTCGCCCTTTGCGAGCTACTTTTAGGCTATGATACGTCTCCAACATATCTATAATTTTTGATTGCTCCATGCTACTTTATCTACTGTTTTAGGCAATATTGGGCTTTATTATCCACTTTTATATTATTTTTGGGACTAACCTATTAACCGGAGGCCCAGCCCAGATTTGCTGTTTTATGCCTATTTCAGTGTTTCGAGGAAAAGGAATATCAGACGGAGTCAAAACGGAACGGAATCAACTGGAGAAGTTAATTTTGGAAGGAAACCAACCTGATGGGCTTGGAGTGCATGTCAGGGGAGTCCCGGGCTGCCCACGAGGGTGGGGGACGCCCCCCTGGGCGCGCCCCCTACCTCGTGAGCACCCCGGAGGTCCACCGACGTACCCCCTGCATCATATATACCTACGTACCCTAAAACTTCCAGAACAAAAAATAGATCGGGAGTTCCGCCGCCGCAAGCCTCTGTAGCCACCAAAAACCAATTGGGACCCTGTTCCAGCACCCTGCCGGAGGGGGATCCCATCACCGGAGGCCATCTTCATCATCCCGGCGCTATCCATGACAAGGAGGGAGTAGTTCACCCTTGGGGCTGAGGGTATGTGAAAGATCGAGGATGTCGCCTAGAGGGGGGGGTGAATAGGCGATTTAAAATAATTACGGTAGAGGCTTGAACAAATGTGGAATAAACCTAGCGGTTAATTTGTCAAGCACAAAACCTACAACAACTAGGCTCACCTATGTGCACCAACAACTTATGCTAAGCAAGATAAGAAACTATGTGATAGCAAGATATATGACAAAGAACAATATGGCTATCACAAAGTAAAGTGCATAAGTAAAGGGGCTCGGGTAAGAGATAACCGAGGCACGCGGAGATGACGATGTATCCCGAAGTTCACACCCTTGCGGATGCTAATCTCCGTTTGGAGCGGTGTGGAGGCACAATGCTCCCCAAGAAGCCACTAGGGCCACCGTAATCTCCTCACGCCCTCGCACAATGCAAGATGCCGTGATTCCACTAAGGGACCCTTGAGGGCGGTCACCGAACCCGTACAAATGGCGACCCTTGGGGGCGGTCACCGAACCCGTACACTTTGGCAACCCTTGGGGGCGGTCACTGGTACCCGTCAAATTGCTCGGGGCGATCTCCACAACCTAATTGGAGACCCCGACGCTTGCCCGGAGATTTACACCACAATGGTTGAGCTCCGAACACCACCAACCGTCTAGGGCGCCCAAGCACCCAAGATGAACAAGCTCAAGGGCACCAAGCACCCAAGAGTAATAAGCTTCTCAACTTGTAACTTCCATGTATCACGTGGAGAACTCAAATCGATGCACCAAATGCAATGGCAAGGGCACACAGAGTGCCCAAGTCCTTCTCTCCCAAATCCCACCAAAGCAACTAATGCTAGGGAGGAAAATGAGAGGAAGAACGAAAGAAGAACACGAAGAACTCCAAGATCTAGATCCAAGGGGTTCCCCTCACTTAGAGGAGAAAGTGATTGGTGGAAACGTGGATCTAGATCTCCTCTCTCTTTTCCCTCAAGAACTAGCAAGAATCCATGGAGGGATTGAGAGTTAGCAAGCTCGAAGAAGGTCAACAATGGGGGAATAACACGAGCTCAAAGGATATCTCTCAATGGGGAAGAAGACCCCCTTTTATAGGTGGGGAGAAAAACCAACCGTTATCCCCTCACTCAGCCTGCACGATGCGGTACTACCGCAAGGAGCTGCGGTACTACCGCGGTTGGCTGCGGTACTACCGCTGCAGGTTGCGGTACTACCGCATGTGCAGCTCTGGCCAGATGAAGGCCTGTTGCACAGGGCAACAAGCGGTAGAACCGCCGGAGCGGTACTACCGCGCGCCCCTACGGTACTACCGTAAGGCAGGCAACACTAGGCATAGAGAAAGCACGGACGTAAAAAATTACTTCCGTACCTACTTCCGCTGAGGGAGGACCTGCGCAAAACTCCGGCACGGTACTACCGCACACGAAGAGCGGTACTACCGCGTAGGGCGCGGATGTAAAAAATTACATCCGCCCCTACTTCCGCTCATGCTGCTAAGCCTGGCCAGAGCCCACAGTACTACCGCGCTCGCGGCGCGGTACTACCGCGTAGGGCGCGGATGTAAAAAATTACATCCGCCCCTACTACCGCTCGAGTAGCTGCGCCTGGCCGGAGGCCACGGTACTACCGCTCCAACAGAGCGGTACTACCGCAAGGGCCTGCGGTACTACCGCTCCGGAGAGCAGTACTACCGCATGCCCCAGATCAGTAACACTAGGAGTCCTTCATTTTGCAGAGAAGACAACAGAGGGTAACAATAAAACCAGAACTGCCATAACTTCTGCAAATGAGCTCCGAATTGAGCAAACTCAAGCTTGTTGGATAATAGTAAGAAGAGGCAGGGGAGGTATGCCTAACAAGAGAGGAGAGAAACCTCCAACAGAGAAGAACCGGCAGAACCTCCAACATTGAAAACATCAGAGAAGATGCATGTGAACTCCGTTTTCGATGAACTCGAGCTTGTCATGAAGATGACCAAAAGATCGAAACCTCACAAGGAGAAGAACCAAACAAGAACCAATAAAGATGATGCAAGGATGCAATGGTTTGAGCTCTCTACGAACGATACGATCAAGCAACTCATCGAGAGCCCCCCTTGATAGTACGACAATCGATCCTATAAATCGGTCTCCCACAACTACCATGAGACCGATAAAATAGAAAACCTATCAAGGGCAGACCTTTGCCTTGCACAAAATCCACTTGAGCTAGATGATGACGATCTACTCCTCCTCAAGATGGACCACCTTTCTTGATTGCGTTGGCTTGATGAAGACTAGTTGATTGCTCCCCCATACTCCACTATGGGTGAGCCACTCTTCCGCTCATCTTCATAGGTCCATTGTCACCACAATGGACGGCAAGCTTCAAGCACTTGATCTCTTCGTGATACATCACTTGAACTTGCACACCGTAACCTAACCCCACAAGGAACTCTCACGAAGACCATGGGTTAGCACACAAAGCGTAATGGACAATTCTTACCATACCATGGGATCACTTGATCCCTCGGTACATCTTGTGCGCTTTGTGTGTTGAATCTTTCCAACTCTCTTCATTTGGATGATGTCTTGAAGGTGGACATGAATGATCACATAATCTTATTCTTCAAGACATGCTTGCAATAAGCTCAACACTCACATGACCAATCTTTGGATAATTCCTTAATAACACCTTGGTCAACTCATAAACTCCTTGAAACCAACACATGGACTTCAAGAAAAGCCTATGGACAAAACCTTCAGATATAACTCAAGGCAACCATTAGTCCATAGAGATTGTCATCAATTACCAAAACCAAACATGGGGGCACCGCATGTTCTTTCAGTATGTACCAGTAGCTATGTGTTTGATCTCTCTCTCTCTCTCATGTTCTCTCTCGTGTTCCTCTATGGCATGATCTTGATGTATCCCGAGCTTTGCTATTGTAGTTGGATCTTATGATGTTTCTCCCCCTCTACTCTCTTGTGATGAATTGAGTTTCCCCTTTGAAGTTATTTTATCGGATTGAGTCTTTATGAGAACACTTGATGTATGTCTTGCCGTGATTATCTGTGGTGACAATGGGATATCATGTGCCACTTGAAGTATGTTTTGGTGACCAACTTGCGGGTTCCACCCATGAACCTATGCATAGGGGTTGGCACACGTTCTTGACTCTCCGGTAGTAGCTTTGGGGCACTTTTTGAAGTACTTTTATGTTGGTAGGATGAATCTGAGATTGTGTGATGCATATCGTATAATCATGCCCACAAATACTTGAGGTGACAATGGAGTATCTAGGTGACATTAGGGTTTTGGTTGATTTGTGTCTTAAGGTGTTATTCTAGTATGAACTCTTTTATAGATCGATCCGAACGAATAACTTTGAGGTGGTTTCGTACCCTACCATAATCTCTACGTTTGTTCTCCGCTATTAGTGGCTTTGGAGTGACTCTTTGTTGCATGTTGAGGGCTTGTCATATGTTCTATCTATGTTATTATTGTTGAGAGAACTTGCACTAGTGAAAGTATGAACCCTAGGCCTTGTTTCCTATCATTGCAATACCGTTTACGCTCACTTTTACCGCTTGTTACCTTGCTGTTTTTATTATTTCAGATTACAAAAACCTATATCTACTATCTATTTTGCACTTGTATCACCATCTCTTCGCCGAACTAGTGCACCTATATAATTTACCATTATATTGGGTGTGTTGGGGACACAAGAGACTCTTTGTTATTTGGTTGCAGGGTTGCTTGAGAGAGACCATCTTCATCCTATGCCTCCTACAGATTGATAAACCTTAGGTCATCCACTTGAGGGAAATTTGCTATTGTCCTACAAACATGTGCACTTGCAGGCCCAACAACGTCTACAAGAAGAAGGTTGTGTAGTAGACATCAAGCTCTTTTCTGGCGTCGTTGCCGCGGAGGCTAGGTAAAGGGCACTCACTCACACCCCGTCAACTAAGCTCTTTTCTAGCGTCGTTGCCGGGGAGGTGAGTGCTTGAAGGTATATCTTTAGATCTTGCAATCGAATCTTTTTGTTTCTTGTTTTAGCACTAGTCTAGTTTATAAAAGAAAATTATAAAAAAATGGAGTTGAGTTTGTCTCATACGCTTCACCTTTTTAATATCTTTCATGAGTATGATGGAAAGGATAATTGTGCTCAAGTGCTAGAAGAAGAAATCTCTAAAATGCTTGGCACTAAATCTTTGAATGATGAGCATGATTGCAATGTTGTTAGTACGAATTCTTTGAATATCCATGATGCTAATGATGATTGCACTAGTTATGATGAAAATGTCTCCTATAAACATGTCAATTTTTGTGGAGTGCATTGGGTTTGTAAGTACACACCAAATAGGGAAGATAGATATTGCAAGAGGCATAAGTACTTAGAAACCAAATTGTTGCAAGAAGAGCTAGATGTGTGTGCTGAAAATTTAAAATTTCTTAGCCATACTTGTGAACTTTGCAACGAACGTGATCATTTGAGTACCCAATGCAAATTGTTTCATGATCGTATAGTGTCCAAAAATTGTGATGACTTGATTTCCCTTGCACATCATAATGAACTTAGTTTGCTCTTGGGTTATGAAGAAATTAAACGTATAACTAAGATTATTCCAGAATTTGCCCTTGATAGAATTCTTCATTTTGATCTAGAGAATATTTGTATGTTTTGTGTGGAGAATTGCATTGAAAATCCTTATATTGCCAATTACATAAAGAAAAGAAAGCAAATAGAAGATGATGAGAATACTAATGAAAGGGAAGAGACTTCCCAATATCCTCCTATTATTTCTCATGATGAATCAGGTAACGAGGAGGAGTCTTCTATTCAACCAATCTCATCAATAAGGAGCTCAAAGAGGAAGGTTGAACCTACACATAATGTGAAGAAGGAAAAGAAAAGAAGGAGCAACAAAGGTAAAAAGGTACCCCTCCCAGAAGATGTTGCTCCTACTACTACTTGTGACGATGATAATTGCAACACTATTGGTGCTATCCATATTTTTAATGATGAGAGTGATTATGCTTATGATATGAAAGGGCCTAAGCTTGGGGAAGCTATGTTTGATAAGGATGAAATATTTGAGAATATATTTGCTGGAATTAATGTTTGTCCCAAGCTTGGGGATGCTACATTTAGTGAAGATGATATTTTTAGCATCCCAAGTTTTGATATGCAAAGTTATTGTGATGATAGCATGCCTCCAACGTATGATGATTATATTGATGAAAGTGGGTTCGGAACAGTGTCAACTTTATTTACTGATTCCACTATCTTGGGAGAGGTTTCAATCGATTATGATGAGAACGAAGTTGCTACTTATGATGATTATTGTGATGAAACTTATGCTATAAAAAGTAGTGATGATTATATTTACAAATGTTGTCATGATTATGATTACCCTTTTTCTGAACATTACTCTTTTAATGTGGAAACAATTTTTATTGTTCAAGTCTCTTATGATACTCCTACTATTCCGAATGAGAAGAATTTTGCTTATGTGGAGAGTACTAAAAATTCTATGCTTGTAGATCATGAAAAGAATGCTTTAGGTGCTGGTTATAATTTTGATTTCATTCATGATGCTACTGAAATTTAGAGAGGAACATATGCTTGTAGGAATTGCAATAATATCAAGTTTCCTCTCTATGTGTTGAAAATTTTGAAACTATGCTTGTTTTGCCATCCTATGCTAGTTGATTATTGTTCCCAAAAGTTGTTTGATCACAAAATCCCTATGCATAGGAACTGGGTTAGACTTAAATGTGCTAGTAATATGCTTCATGATGCTCCCGTTATGTTTCAATTCTTATCTTTTTTGTGAGCATCATTGTCATCATCATGCCTAGCTAAAAAGGCATTAAAGAAAAGCGCTTGTTGGGAGACAACCCAATATTTACCTGTTGGAAATATGCCCTAGAGGCAATAATAAAAGTATTATTATTATATTTCCTTGTTCATGATAATTGTCTTTTATTCATGCTATAACTGTATTATCCGGAAATCGTAATACACGTGTGAATACATAGACCACAATATGTCCCTAGTGAGCCTCTAGTTGACTAGCTCGTTGTGATCAACAGATAGTCATGGTTTCCTGGCTATGGACATTGGATGTCGTTGATAATGGGATCATATCATTAGGAGAATGATGTGATGGACAAGACCCAATCCTAAGACTAGCACAAAAGATCGTGTAGTTCATTTGCTAGAGCTTTGCCAATGTCAAGTATCTCTTCCTTCGACCATGAGAGCGTGTAACTCCTGGATACCGTAGGAGTGCTTTGGGTGTATCAAACGTCACAACGTAACTGGGTGACTATAAAGGTGCACTATAGGTATCTCCGAAAGTATCTATTGTTTTATGCGGATCGAGACTGGGATTTGTCACTCCGTGTAAACGGAGAGGTATCTCTGGGCCCACTCGGTAGGACATCATCATATGCGCAATGTGACCAAGGAGTTGATCACGGGATGATGTGTTACGGAATGAGTAAAGTGACTTGCCGGTAACGAGATTGAACAAGGTATTGGATACCGACGATCGAATCTCGGGCAAGTAACATACCGATAGACAAAGGGAATTGAATACGGGATTGATTAAGTCCTTGACATCGTGGTTCATCCGATGAGATCATCGTGGAACATGTGGGAGCCATCATGGGTATCCAGATCCCGCTGTTGGTTATTGACCGGAGAACGTCTCGGTCATGTCTACATGTCTCCCGAACCCGTAGGGTCTACACACTTAAGGTTCGATGACACTAGGGTTATAAAGGAAGTTTGTATGTGGTTACCGAATGTTGTTCGGAGTCCCGGATGAGATCCCGGACGTCACGAGGAGTTCCGGAATGGTCCGGAGGTAAAGATTTATATATGGGAGGTCCTATTTTGGCCACCGGAAAATGTTCGGGATTTTTCGGTATTGTACCGGGAAGGTTCTAGAAGGTTCCGGAGTGGGGCCCACCTGCATGGGAGGACCCACATGGACGTGGGTAGTGGGGGCAAGGCCCCACACCCCTGGTCAAGGTGCACCAAGATCCCCCCTTAGAAGGAATAAGATCATATCCCGAAGGGATAAGATCAAGATCCCTAAAAAGGGGGGATAACAATCGGTGGGGAAGGAAATAATGAGATTTCTTTCCTCCCACCTTGGCCAATGCCCCAATGGACTTGGAGGGCAAGAAACCAGCCCCTCCACCCCTATATATAGTGGGGAGGCGCATGGGAGCTATACATGAAGTTCTGGCACAGCCCTACCTCTCTTCCTACTCCTCCTGTCCCATGGTGCTTGGCGAAGCCCTGCTGGATTGCCACGCTCCTCCACCACCACCACGCCGTTGTGCTGCAGTTGGATGGAGTCTTCCTCAACCTCTCCCTCTCTCCTTGCTGGATCGAGGAGTGGGAGACGTCACCGGGCTGTACGTGTGTTGAACGCGGAGGTGCCGTCCGTTCGGCACTAGGATCATCGGTGATTTGAATCACGACGAGTATGACTCCATCAACCCCGTTCACTTGAACGCTTCCGCTTAGCGATCTACAAGGGTATGTAGATGCACTCTCTTTCTACTCGTTGCTGGTCTCTCCATAGATAGATCTTGGTGACACGAGGAAAATTTTGAATTTCTGCTACGTTCCCCAACAGTGGCATCATGAGCTAGGTCTATTGCGTAGATTCTTTGCACGAGTAGAACACAAAGTAGTTGTGGGCGTTGATGTTGTTCAATATTCTTACCGTTACTAGTCCAATCTTTTTTCGACGGTATTGTGGGATGAAGCGGCCTGGACCGACCTTACACGTAGTCTTACGTGAGACAGGTTCCACCGATTGACATGCACTTGGTGCATAAGGTGGCTAGCGGGTGCCAGTCTCTCCCACTTTAGTCGGAACGGATTCGATGAAAAGGGTCCTTATGAAGGGTAAATAGCAATTGGCATATCACGTTGTGGTCTTGCGTAGGTAAGAAACGTTCTTGCTAGAAACCAATAGCAGCCACGTAAAACATGCAACAACAATTAGAGGACGTCTAACTTGTTTTTGCAGGGTATGCTATGTGATGTGATATGGCCAAGAATAATGTGATGAATGATATGTGATGTATGAGATTGATCATGTTCTTGTAATAGGATTCACGACTTGCATGTCGATGAGTATGACAACCGGCAGGAGCCATAGGAGTTGTCTTTATTTATTGTATGACCTGTGTGTCATTGAAGAACGCCATGTAAACTACTTTACTTTATTGCTAAATGTGTTAGTCATAGAAGTAGAAGTAGTCGTTGGCGTGACAACTTCATGAAGACACGATGATGGAGATCATGATGATGGAGATCATGGTGTCGTGCCGGTGACGATGATGATCATGGAGCCCCAAAGATGAAGATCAAAAGGAGCAAAATGATATTGGCCATATCATGTCACTATTTGATTGCATGTGATGTTTATCATGTTTATGCATCTTGTTTGCTTAGGACGACGGTAGTAAATAAGATGATCCCTTACAAAATTTCAAGAAGTGTTCTCCCCTAACTGTGCACCATTGCTACAGTTCGTCGCTTCTAAACACCACGTGATGATCGGGTGTGATGGATTCTTACGTTCACATACAACGGGTGTAAGACAGTTTTACACAGCGAAAACACTTAGGGTTAACTTGACGAGCCTAGCATGTGCAGACATGGCCTCGGAACACGGAGACCGAAAGGTCGAGCATGAGTCGTATAGTAGATACGATCAACATGAAGATGTTCACCGATGATGACTAGTCCGTCTCACGTGATGATCGGACACGGCCTAGTAGACTCGGATCATGTAATCACTTAGATGACCAGAGGGATGTCTATCTGAGTGGGAGTTCATAAGATGAACTTAATTATCCTGAACATAGTCAAAAGACCTTTTGCAAATTATGTCGTAGCTCGCGCTATAGTTCTACTGTTTAGATATGTTCCTAGAGAAAATATAGTTGAAAGTTGATAGTAGCGATTATGCGATCAGTAGAAAGCTTATGTCCTTAATGCACCGCTCAGTGTGCTGAACCCCAACGTCGTTTGTCGATGTTGCGAACATCGGACATACACGTTTTGATAACTACGTGATAGTTCAATTAAATGGTTTAAGTAGAGGCACCAAAGACGTTTTCGAAACGTCGCGGAACATATGAGATGTTTCGAGGGCTGAAATTGGGATTTCAGGCTCGTGCCCACGTCAAGAGGTATAAGACCTCCGACGATTTTCTTAGCCTGCAAACTAAGGGAGAAAAGCTCAATCGTTGAGCTTGTGCTCAAATTGTCTGAGCACAACAATCACTTGAATCGAGTGGGAGTTGATCCTCCAGATGAGATAGTGATGTTTCCCCAAAGTCATTGCCACCAAGCTGCTAGAGCTTCGTGATTAACTATAACATATCAGGGATAGATATGATGATCCTTGAAATATTCATGATGTTTGACACCGCGAAAGTAGAAATCAAGAAGGAGCATCAATTGTTGATGGTTGGTGAAACCACTAGTTTCAAGAAGGGCAAGGGAACAAAGGGATACTTCATGAAACGGCAATTCAGCTGCTGCTCTAGTGAAGAAACCCAAGGTTGAACCCAAACCCGAGACTAAGTGCTTCTGTAATAAGGGGAACAACCACTGGAGCAGCATTACCCTAGATACTTGGTAGATGAGAAGGCTAGCAAGGTCGATAGAAGTATATTGGATATACATTATGTTAATGTGTACTTTACTAGTACTCCTAGTAGCACGAGGGTATTGGATACCGGTTCGGTTGCTAAGTGTTAGTAACTCGAAATAAAAGCTACGGAATAAACGGATACTAGCTAAAGGTGAGCTAACGATATATGTTGGAAGTGTTTCCAAGGTTGATATGATCAAGCATCGCACGCTCCCTCTACCACCGAGATTGGTGTTTGCGTTGAGCATAGACATGATTGGATTATGTCTATCGCAATACGGTTATTCATTTAAGGAGAATACTGGTTACTCTATTTTTGAATAATACCTTCAATGGTCCTGCACCTAAAGGAATGGTTTATTGAATCTCGGTCGTAGTGATACACATTTTCATGCCAAAAGATATAAGATAGTAATGATAGTACCACTTACTTGTGGCACTGCCATGTAAGTCATATCGGTATAAAATGCATGAAGAAGCTCCATGTTGATGGATCTTTGGACTCACTCATTTTTGAAAAGTTTGAGACATGCGAACCATGTCTATTGGTGTATACGCATAAAGAAACTCCATGCAGATGGATCGTTTGGACTCACTTGATTTTGAATCACTTGAGATATGCAAATCATACCACATGGGCAAGATGACTGAAAAGCTTCGTTTTCAGTAAAATGGAACAAGATAGCAACTTGTTGAAAGCAACACATTTTGATGTGTGCAGTCCAATGAGTGCTGAGGCATGCAGTGAATATCGTTATGTTCTTACTTCACAGATGATTCGAGTAGATGTTAAGAATATTTTCTTGATGAAACACAAGTCTGAATTATTGAATGGTTCAAGTAATTTCAGAGTGAAGTAGAAGATCATTGTGACAAGAGGATAAAATGTCTATGATATGATCATAGATATGAATATCTGAGTTACGAGTTTTGGCACACAATTAAGACATTGTGGAAATTGTTTCGCAATTAATACCGCCTGGAACACCATAGTGTGATGGTGTGTCCGAACATCATAGTTGCACCCTATTGGATATGATGCATACCATGATGTCTCTTATCGAACTGCCACGATAGTTTATGGGTTAGGCATTAAACACAACCACATTCACTTTAAATAGGGCACCACGTAATTCCGATGAGATGACACCGTATGAATTATGGTTTAGAGAAACCTAAGTTGTCGTTTCTTAAAGGTTTGGGGCTGCGACACTTATGTGAAAAGGTTTCAGGATTAAGCTCGAACCCAAAGCGGATAAAGTACATCTTCATAGGACACCCAAAACAGTTGGGTATACCTCCTAATTCAGATCTGAAAGCAATATAAATTGTTTCTAGAATCGGGTCCTTTCTCGAGGAAAGGTTTCTCTCGAAAGAATTGAGTGGGAGGATGGTGGAGACTTGATGAGGTTATTGAACCGTCACTTCAACTAGTGTATAGCAGGGCACAAAGAGTTGTTCCTGTGGCACCTACACCAATTGAAGTGGAAGCTTATGATAGTGATCATGAAGTTTCGGATCAAGTCACTACCGTACCTCGTAGGGTGACAAGGATGCGTACTACTTTAGAGTGGTACGGTAATCCTGTCTTGAAGGTCATGTTGCTAGACAACAATGAACCTACGAGCTATGGAGAAGCGATGGTGGGCCCAAATTCCGACAAATGGTTAGAAGCCATGAAATTCGAGATAGGATCCATGTATAAAAACAAAGTATAGACTTTGGAAGAACTACTTGATGGTCGTAAGGCTGTTGAGTACAGATGGATTTTAAAGGAAGACGGACGATGATGGTAAATGTCACCATTAAGAAAGCTCGACTTGTCGTTAAGATGTTTTCTGACAAGTTCAAGGAGTTGACTACGGTGAGATTTTCTCACTCGTAGCGATGCTAAGAGTCTGTTGGAATTATATTAGCGATTACTGCATTATTTATGAAATCTTGCAGATAGGATGTCAAAACATTGTTTCCTCGACGATTTTCTTGAGGAAAGGTTGTATGTGATACAACCGGAAGGTTTCGTCAATCCTGAAAGATGCTAATAAGTATGCAAAGCTCCAGCTATCCTTCTGAGGACTGGAGAAAGCATCTCGGAGTTGGAATGTATGCTTTGATGAGATGATCAAAGATTTTGGGTGTATACAAAGTTTATGAGAAACTGGTATTTCCAAAGAAGTGAGTGGGAGCACTATAGATTTTCTGACATATTGATGATCGGAAATGATGTAGAACTTCTAGAAAGCATATAGGGTTATTTGAAAGGTGTTTTTCAATAGAAAACCTGGAATAAGCTACTTGAGCATTGAGCATCAAGACCTATAAGGATAGATCAAAACGCTTAATGGTACTTTCAAATGAGCACATACCTTGACATGATCTTGAAGGTGTTCAAGATGAACCAGTCAAAGAAGAAGTTCTTGCCTGAGTTGTAATATAAGGTACGAAGTTAAGACTTAAAGCTCGACCATGGCAGAATAGAAAGGACGAAGGTCGTCTCCTATGCTTAAGACGTAGGCTCTTCAGTATGCTATGCTGTGTACCGCACCTGAAGTGTGCCTTGCCATGAGTCAGTCAAGGGGTACAAGAGTGATCCAAGAATGGCTCATATGACAGCGCTCAAAGTTATCCTTAGTAACTAGTGGACTAAGGAATTTTCTCGATTATGGAGGTGGTAAAAGAGTTCGTCGTAAAGGTTACGACGATGCAAGCTTGACACCTATCCGGATAGCTCTGAGTAGAGAGACCGGATACATATAATGGAGCAATAATTTAGAATAGCTCCAAGTAGAACAGTTGTTTGGAATAGCTCCAAATAGAGCGTGGTAGCTGCATCTAGGAGATGACATAGAGATTTGTAAAGCACACACGGATCTGAAAGGTTCAGACCCGTTGGCTAAAACCTCTCTCACAAGCAACATGATCAAACATAAAACTCATTGAGTGTTAATCACATAGTGATGTGAACTAGACTACTGACTCTAGTAAACTCTTGGGTATTAGTCACATGGCGATGTGACCTGTGAGTGTTAATCACATGGCGATGTGAACTAGATTATTGACTCTAGTGCAAGTGGGAGACTATTGGAAATATGCCCTAGAGGCAATAATAAAAGTATTATTATTATATTTCCTTGTTCATGATAATTGTCTTTTATTCATGATATAACTGTATTATCCGGAAATCGTAATACACGTGTGAATACATAGACCACAATATGTCCCTAGTGAGCCTCTAGTTGACTAGCTCGTTGTGATCAACAGATAGTCATGGTTTCCTGGCTATGGACATTGGATGTCGTTGATAACGGGATCACATCATTAGGAGAATGATGTGATGGACAAGACCCAATCCTAAGACTAGCACAAAAGATCGTGTAGTTCATTTGCTAGAGCTTTGCCAATGTCAAGTATCTCTTCCTTCGACCATGAGAGCGTGTAACTCCTGGATACCGTAGGAGTGCTTTGGGTGTATCAAACGTCACAACGTAACTGGGTGACTATAAAGGTGCACTACAGGTATCTCCGAAAGTATCTATTGTTTTATGCGGATCGAGACTGGGATTTGTCACTCCGTGTAAACGGAGAGGTATCTCTGGGCCCACACGGTAGGACATCATCATATGCGCAATGTGACCAAGGAGTTGATCATGGGATGATGTGTTACGGAACGAGTAAAGTGACTTGCCGGTAACGAGATTGAACAAGGTATTGGATACCGACGATCGAATCTCGGGCAAGTAACATACCGATAGACAAAGGGAATTGAATACGGGATTGATTAAGTCCTTGACATCGTGGTTCATCCGATGAGATCATCGTGGAACATGTGGGAGCCATCATGGGTATCCAGATCCCGCTGTTGGTTATTGACCGGAGAACGTCTCAGTCATGTCTACATGTCTCCCGAACCCGTAGGGTCTACACACTTAAGGTTCGATGACGCTAGGGTTATAAAGGAAGTTTGTATGTGGTTACTGAATGTTGTTCGGAGTCCCGGATGAGATCCCGGACGTCACGAGGAGTTCCGGAATGGTCCGGAGGTAAAGATTTATATATGGGAAGTCCTATTTTGGCCACCGAAAAATGTTCGGGATTTTTCGGTATTGTACCGGGAAGGTTCTAGAAGGTTCCGGAGTGGGGCCCACCTGCATGGGGGGACCCACATGGACGTGGGTAGTGGGGGCAAGGCCCCACACCCCTGGTCAAGGCGCACCAAGATCCCCCCTTAGAAGGAATAAGATCATATCCCGAAGGGATAAGATCAAGATCCCTAAAAAGGGGGGATAACAATCGGTGGGGAAGGAAATAATGAGATTTCTTTCCTCCCACCTTGGCCAACGCCCCAATGGACTTGGAGGGCAAGAAACCAGCCCCTCCACCCCTATATATAGTGGGGAGGCGCATGGGAGCTATACACGAAGTTCTGGCACAGCCCTACCTCTCTTCCTACTCCTCCTCTCCCATGGTGCTTGGCGAAGCCCTGCTGGATTGCCACGCTCCTCCACCACCACCACGCCGTTGTGCTGCTGTTGGATGGAGTCTTCCTCAACCTCTCCCTCTCTCCTTGCTGGATCAAGGCGTGGGAGACGTCACCGGGCTGTACGTGTGTTGAACGCGGAGGTGCCGTCCGTTCGGCACTAGGATCATCGGTGATTTGAATCACGACGAGTATGACTCCATCAACCCCGTTCACTTGAACGCTTCCGCTTAGCGATCTACAAGGGTATGTAGATGCACTCTCTTTCTACTCGTTGCTGGTCTCTCCATAGATAGATCTTGGTGACACGTAGGAAAATTTTGAATTTCTGCTACGTTCCCCAACATTACCCTTACTGTTTTTGTGTGTCCACATGATTATTCTACTGTATTAATCATGTTTTATAGCTTTGCTTTCAATAAAGTGCCAAGTAGAACCTTTGGGAAGACTTGAGTGAAGTTTATATGATCTTGCTGTGAAAAACAGAAACTTTAGCGCTCACGAGATTAGCTGCCATTTTTTACTGGAGAGTGCTTTTAGGTTGATTCTTTTTGCAGATGATTAATAGACAAATTTCTGAGGTCCAGAAATTTATTTCATAATTTTTGGGGTTCCAGAAGTATACGCTTTATACAGATTACTACAAACTGTTCTGTTTTTGACAGATTCTGTTTTCTATGTGTTGTTTGCTTATTTTGATGAATCTATGAGTAGTATCGGAGGGTATGAACCATAGAGATGTTAGAATACAGTAGATATTACACCAACATGAATTTAGAATGAGTTCATTACAGTACCTAAGTGGTGGTTTTATTTTCTTATTCTAACGAAATTGCGAGTTTTGTTTTGAGTTTTGTGTGGTTGAAGTTTTCAAGTTTTGGGTAAAGATTCGATGGACTATGGAATAAGGAGTGGAAAGAGCCTAATATTGGGGATTCCCAAGGCACCCCAAGGTAATATTCAGGGACAACAAAGCAACTAAGCTTGGGGATGCCCCGGAAGGCATCCCCTCTTTCGTCTTCGTTCATCGGTAACTTTACTTGGAGCTATATTTTTATTCACCACATGATATTTGTTTTGCTTGGAGCGTCATTTTATTTTGTTATTTTTTGCTTGATTTTAGTTAGAATAATGTTTTGCATCTTTAGTTTCAATAAAAAAAGTCAAGGATAGCCTTTGCCATGCTTATTTTGCTAGTATGCATGTTGCTGTTTGAAAACAGAAAGTTTACCGCTGTTGAAAAAATTGCCTAGAAAAGTCATAGAATGGTCTAACGTTGAATCTTTTTGCATATTGAGATCTGATAAATTTATTACAGTGGGAATTTTAGTTCATAATTTTTAGAGTCAGGGAAGTATTGATACTCTTGCATTCTTTACAGACTGTACTATTTTGGCAGATTGCTGTTATGGTTGCATTGTTTGCATATGTTTGCTTGTTTAATGATTCTATTTGATGATAGGAGTATTAAATATGCATTGGCATTTAGTATGAAATGTTGAATAATAATTTTAGTGATTTGTTACAGTAGAAAATGATAAGGTTTTGCATTGGTTTATACTAACCTATCTCACAAGTTCTTGTTGAGTTTGTTGTGAATGAAGCTTTTGATAAAAACAGAAACCATGATATGAGAGGAATTAAGGAGACACAAAAGTTCAAGCTTGGGGATGCCCAAGGCACCCCAAGATAATATTTCAAGAAGTCTCAAGCATCTAAGCTTGGTGATGCCCCGGTAGGCATCCCACCTTTCTTCTTCAACAACTATCGGTTAATATCGGTTGAGCCTAAGTTTTTGCTTCTTCACATGAGTTGTGCTATCCTTGCATTTTAGTTTTCTTTAGCTTTGCTTGATGTTTGAATGAAGTACCAAGCTCTGAAATTCTTTAATGAGAGAGAGTCTTCATATAGTTGCATAATTATTTAGCTACTCATTGATCTTCACTTATATGTTTCGGAGTAGTTTGTCATTTGCTCTAGTGCTTCACTTATATCTTTTAGAGCATGGTGGTAGTTTTATTTTGAAGAAATAGATGAACTCTCATGCTTCACTTAGATTATTTTGAGAGTCATTAATAGCATGGTAGTTTGCTTAATGATAATATACTTGGTATTCAAGATATGTGAAACTTTCTTTTGAGTGAATTGAATACCAAGATAAGTTTGATGCTTGATAATTGTTTTGAGATATGGAGGTGATAATATCAAATTCGTGCTAGTTGGATGATTATGAATTTGACAAATACTTGTGTTGAAGTTAGGAAGTCCCGTAGCATGCACGTATGGTTAAAGTTGTGTAACAAATTTGAAACATGAAGTGTACCTGGCTTGTGCATCCTTATGAGTGGCGGTCGGGGACGAGCGATGGTCTTTTCCTACCAATCTATCCCCCTAGGAGCATGCCCTTAGTACTTGATTTTTGATGACTTCTAAATTTTTGCAATAAGTATATGAGTTATTTTGACTAATGTTGATTCCATGGATTATACACACTCTCACCTTTCCGCCTTTGCTAGCCTCTTCAGTACCGTGCATTGCCCTTTCTCACCTTGAGATTTGGTGCAAACTTCGCCGGTGCATCCAAACCCCGTGATACGATACGCTCTATCACACATAAACCTCATTATATCTTCCTCAAAACAGCCGCCATACCTACCTATTATGGCATATCCATAGCCATTCTGAGATATTGCCATGCAACTTCCATCATCATCATCATGACATACATTACTTTTGTCATATTGCTATTGCATGATCATGTAGTTGACATCGTATTTGTGGCAAAAGCCACCATGCATTATTTTTCATACATGTCACTCTTGATTCATTGCACCATCCCGGTACACCGCCGGAGGCATTCATATAGAGTCATATCTTGTTCTAAGTTTCGAGTTGTAATCCTTATGTTGTAATCAATAGAAGTGTGATGATCATCATTATTAGAGCATTGCCCAAATAAAAAGAAAGAGAAAGGCCAAAAAAAAGAAAGCCCCCCCCCCCAAAAAAAAGAAAAGAAAAGGGCAATGCTACTATCTCTTTTTCCACACTTGTGCTTCAAAGTAGCACCTTGTTCTTTTTGTAGTGAGTCTCATATATTGTGCTTCAAAGTAGCACCTTGTTCTTCATGTAGTGAGTCTCATAAGTTGTCTTTTTTTATACTTGTGGGAATTTTTCATTATAGAACTTGGCTTGTATATTCCTACGATGGGCTTCCTCAAATGCCCTAGGTCTTCATGAGCAAGCGAGTTGGATGCACACCCACTAGTTTTATTTTGTTGAGCATTCATAGCTCTAGTGCATCCGTTGCATGGCAATCCCTACTCCTCATGTTGACATCAATTGATGGGCATCTGCATAGCCCATTGATTATCCTCGTCAATGTGAGACTTTCTCCTTTTTTGTCTTCTCCACATAATCCCCATCATCATATTCTATTCCACCCATAGTGCTATATCCATGGCTCACACTCATGTATTGTGTGAAGGTTGAAAAAGTTTGAGATTATTTAAGTATGAAACAATTGCTTGGCTTGTCATCGGGGGTATAGAAGTTGGGAACATCTTTGTGTGACGAAAATGAAGCATAGCCTACTATATGATTTTGTAGGGATGAACTTTCTTTTGCCATGATATTTTGAGAAGACATGATTGCTTTGATTAGTATGCTTGAAGTATTATTATTTTTGTGTCAATATGAACTTTTGTCTTGAATCTTTCGGATCTGAATATTCATGTCACAATTAAGAAGATTTACATTGAAATTATGCCAAAGTATCACTCCGCATCAAAAATTCTTTTTTATCATTTACCTACTCGAGGACAAGCAGGAATTAAGCTTGGGGATGCTTGATACGTCTCCAACGTATCTATAATTTTTGATTGCTCCATGCTACTTTATCTACTGTTTTAGGCAATATTGGGCTTTATTATCCACTTTTATATTATTTTTGGGACTAACCTATTAACCGGAGGCCCAGCCCAGATTTGCTGTTTTATGCCTATTTTAGTGTTTCGAGGAAAAGGAATATCAGATGGAGTCAAAACGGAACGAAATCAACTGGAGAAGCTAATTTTGGAAGGAAACCAACCTGATGGGCTTGGAGTGCACGTCAGGGGAGTCCCGGGCTGCCCACGAGGGTGGGGGGCGCGCCCCCCTGGGCGCTCCCCCTACCTCGTGTGCACCCCGGAGGTCCACCGACGTACCCCCTGCACCCATATATACCTACGTACCCTAAAACTTCCAGAACAGAAAATAGATCGGGAGTTCCGCCGCCGCAAGCCTCTGTAGCCACCAAAAACCAATCGGGACCCTGTTCCGGCACCCTGCCGGAGGGGGATCCCATCACCGGAGGCCATCTTCATCATCCCGGCGCTATCCATGACGAGGAGGGAGTAGTTCACCCTCGGGGCTGAGGGTATGTACCAGTAGCTATGTGTTTGATCTCTCTCTCTCTCTCTCGTGTTCTCTCTCGTGTTCCTCTATGGCACGATCTTGATATATTCCGAGCTTTGCTATTGTAGTTGGATCTTATGATGTTTCTCCCCCTCTACTCTCTTGTGATGAGTTGAGTTTCCCCTTTGAAGTTATTTTATCGGATTGAGTCTTTATGAGAACACTTGATGTATGTCTTGCCGTGATTATCTGTGGTGACAATGGGATATCATGTGTCACTTGATGTATGTTTTGGTGACCAACTTGCGGGTTCCACCCATGAACCTGTGCATAGGGGTTGGCACACGTTCTTGACTCTCCGGTTGTAGCTTTGGGGCAGTTTTTGAAGTACTTTTATGTTGGTTGGATGAATCTGAGATTGTGTGATGCATATCGTATAATCATGCCCACAGATACTTGAGGTGACAATGGAGTATCTAGGTGACATTAGGGTTTTGGTTGATTTGTGTCTTAAGGTGTTATTCTAGTACGAACTCTTTTATAGATCGATCCGAACGAATAACTTTGAGGTGGTTTCGTACCCTACCATAATCTCTACGTTTGTTCTCCGCTATTAGTGGCTTTGGAGTGACTCTTTGTTGCATGTTAAGGGCTTGTCATATGTTCTATCTATGTTATTATTGTTGAGAGAACTTGCACTAGTGAAAGTACGAACCCTAGGCCTTGTTTCCTATCATTGCAATACCGTTTACGGTCACTTTTACCGCTCGTTACCTTGCTGTTTTTATTATTTCAGATTACAAAAACCTATATCTATTATCTATTTTGCACTTGTATCACCATCTCTTTGCCGAACTAGTGCACCTATACAATTTACCATTGTATTGGGTGTGTTGGGGACACAAGAGACTCTTTGTTATTTGGTTGCAGGGTTGCTTGAGAGAGACCATCTTCATCCTATGCCTCCTACGGATTGATAAACCTTAGGTCATCCACTTGAGGGAAATTTGCTACTGTCCTACAAACTTGTGCACTTGCAGGCCCAACAACGTCTACAAGAAGAAGGTTGTGTAGTAGACATCAAGCTACGAGGCTCATTTTGAACTATGGAGGAAGTTCTTCTGCCTCATCCCCCGCCACCAGGGTGGAGGGTCCATATTTGAAGTGGGCGGCGCCAAAGTATGGCGTATAGCTGGATCCGGTTACCCGATCGGGAATCCGAAGAGGGGGTCCGATGAATGGTCTTCGGAATGGTTCTACATTGATGATGTTCCTCTTCTGGACCTTGTTCGGCGCAGGCTTCCCAAATTCTCTAGCGCTTAAAGAAGTTGTTCAGCTGGCGCCCCAAGTCCTCTAGACAAGAGGATAGTCCGGAAGTAATGAGATTGGTTAGCAAGGTCAGATTATTAACCCATTCTGGACTCTCTATCATTGAAGTCATGGCTATCGCAATAAAGCGATGTATCCCAGCCTCTTCCATCCAGAGTGGGTTCTTTATGTAACTACAACAGGGAGGACGACGCATCTCGCTATACACAAAAGGGTCCGGATAATCAAGCTGCACTGGCCGCCATGCTTATGGACCTTTATAAGGGAGAGGAAGAAGACATCGTCCGCCTACAATGTCGGGACGACTTCTCCATGTACAACCCCATTGACTGGGTAAGTTTAGTCATTCAACACCCTTTTTTATCATTGAGGTGCATTAACTGAATAATCTGGTTGTTTCAAGAACAATCGTGAAGGAAGGTAGTTGAGAACATCTATTGCCCTCCTCCACAACCAGAAGACCACACACATCACGAAGATCCCGGATTCCATGAAGATCCGGATATATTTGTTGAATTTGAAGACGGAGTCTACTACCAGGCGAGTCTTGACAGCTCGGAGGTAGCCATCATGGCCGATTACCCCGATCTCTACCCCTTCGTCAAGGTAAGTGTCCGGAAATCAAAAAGGAGTGTCATTTCCGCACATAACTTATTCTTTGAACTGGGCGGCACTTTGCAGAATCGGCACTCAGCGAACCATACTCAAGGACAGGCAACAAGAATAAGAACGACACCCTCAAGGGGTGGTCGTGCGAAGCGAAAGGAATCCGGGAGCGCCAATGAGCCTGCTCCATCACCGAAAAGGTATGTTCCTTATTTCATATTTAGGCGCGAAGCCGCATTGTCATTTTTTATCGTCCTATTATCTCAGGAGGGGTACCCGGCGGACCGTAAACAAAATCCTGGCTAGCCGGGCCGCAGCCAATCCGGCGCTGGAGATGTCAACTAGGACCGGGGCGCACACTGGCGCGGCGCGGACCCATCTGCCCCATCAAGAACCAGATGAGGTGTCCGTCACCAACTCCGAAGTAGAAAGTGCGATGAATCATTGGCACTTGAAAGGAGCTCTGTGCACCCCTGCTTTAACAGAGCCAAAGTTTACCACTCTTAGCACCATGGGCGCATACATCCGAGCTGCCCGGGACAGACTTACAGGAGTTGCTCGCCTGTTCTCAAAAGATATATAGGTATAAATTTATATAAACTTAGTACATAGATAGCAGTAGCCCCTGAGACTTAAAGCCGGTGGAAAAAACCGATTTGAGGATCGTTTATGACCGCGGGTTCTCAAGGAGAAGAATAGTGCATTGTCCCAGGAGCTCGAGACAAGCCGCACACAACTAAATGTCGTTGTCTCCGAGCTTGAAGAAATGAAGAGTGCCCCAATGTATTTTGGCAAAGATAAAAAACTAGAAGAAGAAGTGAAGAAGCAGGCCGAAGAGATAAAGAGCTTAAAGGCTCAACTCTTGGAGGCACAATAGGAAAACTAGAAGCTGAAGGGTGGCATATTCGGTATGACTTGTGAACCGACCGGATTATTGATATAATCATATAATGTGGAATGTTATAGTTCGATTGATACATGTATGTTGACCGACCGCCCTGAGGAGGAAGTGTCTGGGCTGCAAAGCGACGTTCTAAAGGAACTGGCAAAGCTGCACGTGCATGCCCGGAAGGCCATGAAGAATATGGCCAAAGCCTTATGGCCCTCCAACGTCCCTCCAGAAAGTATGGAGGGGTTGGCAAATCTATTCAAGGGTGCTCGGCGTCACTTCGAGCTGTGGAAGACGTCTGCATGCCGTGAAGGTGCACGAGAGGCATGGGCCATGGTGAAGACACGCTACATCGGACTTGATCCGAACCATATGGCCCGAGTTGGACCGCAAGGACCTGATGGGAAGGAAATTCCTGTAAGCTTGGTATACGACCAAGTAATGACAGCAGACAAAATTTTTGCAACACGATTGTAAATTAGATAGTCTATGAGATGGTGTAGAAAGAGAATAGGCGTTCGATTCTATGTAACAATGTACTTTATGACCGAACTTATCTCCTGTTGAACTTATAATTTTTTTGTCATCGCAGACCTTCGGCTTCCACCTCCGAACCAAGAAGTTGGAGTGTTTCCATATACCACGTTTAACTAAGCAACATTTAGTATCTTTGGAAACCAAGCAATCCGGTCATATTGCCCGAACAGACAAGTGTTCGGGGAGTTATGTTATATTACTTTTTAGCGTAAGAAACATCTTCCAAGAAAAATAGTTTCATTAGGGGTTCCTTTCCTTGGGCTAGGCTCGTATCCGAAGTACAGGCAGCCAATTTCATAGTTTTTTCTAGAAACAGTATGTTGTATACGTGCCGACCAATTATTCCCTTAAGAACACTAGCTTTCGGCTTCACCCGTCTGAGGTACAGGTCCGGATAACCCGGTCGTAGCAATCACAGAGGTACTCCCTTTACACCCCTAGCCGAACAATCGGGAACGTAGGGTATAAACACAGAAGCAAGGCAACCCAGCTTGGCAAAAACTTAAGTCATAGAGGTGCATAAAATGGCAGAAACAACAACCATTATGGACGAAAGAAGCTTATAAAATGGCAGAAACAACTTCTCTGATTTGGTAACGCCTGGCCTATTGTTGATAGAATGCGGAACGGGCCTTAGCAACATCACGCTCCTCTTCGAGTCCATCTAGGTCATCCTGCCGATCTAGTTCGGCTTCTTTCTCTTCGTACATGCGCAACCTCTGCGCCATACACCATAAAGAAAGGTGTGTATCCGGTCGTTCGATTGGGCGTGGTCCGGAGTCCCCAAAGTACGGAATCGTGTTCCTTAACCCAGTGCTTGTCTGTTTCTCATAAAGAACGCACTAGTCTAGGCTTAATACCACTCATGATTAGACCATTGGCCTGTTCGACTTGGCCGTTTGTTTGAGGGTGGTATACGGATGCATAGTCGAGTTTAATTCCCAACTTAGTGCACCAAGTTTTCACCTCATCAGCTGTGAAGTTAGAGCCATTATTAGCGATGATACTGTGCGGGACACCATAACGGTGGACTACGCCAGATATAAAGTCAATCATTGGTCCAGCCTCAACTGTTTTTACTAGTTTGGCCTCTATCCATTTAGTGAATTTATCAAACCATGACCAGCAAGTATTTCTTTTTGTGGCTTCCCCCTTTAAGGGGTCCAACCATGTCAAGCCCCCAGCCCGCAAAGGGCCAAGTAATGGGGATTGTTCTTAATGCGGCGGGAGGCGTCTGGCTTTGATTGGTGAAAAGCTGACAGCCCACGCAATGTTGGACAAGGGCTTGAGCATCTGCTCAAGCCGTGGGGCAGAAAAACCCTGTCCGGAATGCCTTGCTTATGAGGGCTCGAGCTGCGGCATGATGACTGCCGAGGCCAGCATGCATTTCTGCCAAGAGTTGCCTTCCCTCTTCTTCAGAGATACACCTTTGAAGGACTACGGTAGTACTTCTCTTATACAGTTCACCCTCATGTACTTTAAAGGCTTTAGAGCGTAGAACTATGCATCGAGCCTCGTTTTGATCATCAGGGAGCTCCTGCCTATTAAGGTAGCTAGGAATGGTTCGGTCCAGGGAGCGATAACCGCCATGATCTCATGATCAGGGGGTGTTATCTCGATATCGGGACCCCTGACGGTGTCTGCATTGTGTTTGGCGGCTGGGGGTGTGATCAGGTCCGTATTGCCTTCTCCGCTCTCACCCTGCCACACAACAGATGGATTAAAGAGCCTTTCCACAAAGGTGTTGGGTGGCATAGGGTTGTCTGATTACTCTCTCGAGCGACATGATGAAATTCTAGTCCTTCAAACTGGGCTGATATTTTTAATATCGCTATGCTGCCATTTTTGGGTCCTTTGCGTGAACTCTCCGTTGACCTGGGAAATTGCGAGGTTGGAGTCACCGCGCACCTCCAGGCGTTGTATACCCATGGATACAACCATGCAAAGACCATGTAGCAGTGTCTCGTATTCGGCTGCATTGTTGGAATCCGTATACATAATTTGTAGTACATAGCAGACTATGTCCCTAGTGGGGGATGTTAAGATGACGCCAGCCCCCAGTCTGGCCAGCATTCCAGAGCCGTCGAAGTACATAATCGAATTGGAGTATGAGCTATAATCTTTAGGGAGTTCGGCTTCCATCCATTCAGCGACAAAAATAGCCAATACCTGGGATTTAATAGCCCGGCATGGCTTGTATACGATTTCAAACGGTAAAAGCTTGATGGCCCCTTTGGCTATGTGGCCAGTGGCGTCCCTGTTATTGATAATTTCATTGAGTGGTACTTCAGATGCCACTGTGATCAAGCACTCTTGAAAGTAGTGTCGCAGTTTACGGGGTGCCATGAAGACTGTGTAGGCTATCTTCTAGTAGTGGGGGTATCGGGATTTGCAAGGTGTAAGGACCTCCGATACATAATAGACTAGTTTTTGGGTGGGGAATTTATGTCCCTCTTCCCCTTGTTCGACGACGAGCACAACACTAACCACTTGGTTAGTCGCCAGAATATATAACAACATGGGCTCTCCAACACCTGGTGCAGCTAGGATTGGGTTGCTTGCAAGAAGGATTTTAATCTCTTCCAGTCCGGCTGTGGCAGCATTCGTCCATTTGAAGTTGTCTGTGCGTCGTAATAGCTTGTAGAGTGGTAACGCTTTTTCTCCCAATTTGGAGATAAAGCGGCTTAAGGTCGCGACGCAGCCCACTAGCTTTTGGACTTGCTTTAGGTCTATTGGTATGGCCAATTGTGACAATGCTCGAATCTTCGTTGGGTTTGCTTCAGTTCCTCTATGGGAAACAATGAACCCAAGCAGCTTTTCGGCCGAGACTCCGAAGACACATTTTTCGTATTAAGCCATATGTCATATGTTCAGAGGTTGTCGAAGGTGAGGCAAAGATCGTCCACTAGTGTCTTGACATGCTTTGCCTATTTGCTTTTCCAGGCAGGTTTGAATCATGCGCTGGTAGGTAGCCCCAGCGTTTTTGAGTCCGAAGGGCATAGTGTTGAAGCAGAAGGGACCATAAGGGGTGATGAATGCGGTTTCAGCCTGGTCCGATTCCTTCATCTTAATCTGATGGTATCTGGAATAAGCGTTAAGGAAACACAAAGAGTCGTGCCCTGCAGTTGTGTCAGTAATTTGGTCAATGTGAGGCAATGGGAAGGGGTCTTTAGGGCAAGCCTTGTGGAGGTCCTTGAAATCGACACACATGCGCCAGGATTTGTCCTTCTTTGGTACCATAACCAAGTTGGCTAACCAATCCGGATGTTTAATTTCCCTAATAAACCCAGCCTCTAACAACTTGGCTAGCTCTTCTCCCATGGCTTGACGCTTGGGTTCGGAGAATCGTCGTAGTGTCTGCTTCACGTGGTTGAATCCCTTGATTACATTAAGACTGTGTTCGGCCAGTCTTCGTGGGATGCTGGGCATGTCTGAAGGGTGCCAGGCAAAGATATCCCAATTCTCTCACAGGAATGTGTGTAGGGCGGCATCCACTGCCGGATTCAGCTATGCTCCGATAGATGCTGTTTTATTAGGGTCCATAGGGTGCACTTGGAATTTGACTATTTCCTCGGCTGGCTTGAAAGAGGTGGATTTGGATCTCTTATCGAGGATCACATCGTCCCTGTCCACTGTGGACCATAGGGTGGTTAATTCCTCTGTCGCTAGGGCTTCGGATAATGCCTCGAGGGCCAAGGATGAAGTTTTGTTTTCGGCACGAAGGGCTTTGTCCGGGTCGCTCGAGATTGTGATAATTCCATTAGGACCGGGCATTTTGAATTTCATATACCCATAATGGGGTATAGCTTGAAAGCGTCCCGGTAGAGGATGGTGTGATACCCACTATTGAAGGGGACCACGTGAAAGAGAAACTCTTCGGATCTATAGTTCTCAGGTGTGCCGAACACCACATCCATTTTAATTTTTCCCGAGCAATGTGCATATCGACTTGGGATAATACCTCAAAAGGCAGTATTGCTTTGCTCGATGCGTGATCTTTCCATCTGCATTTTGTCGAGTGTGTCCTCATAAATGAGGTTAAGTCCACTACCGTCGTCCATGAGCACTTTAGTAAGACGAAAACCATCAACGATGGGGTTTAGTGCTAAGGCGGTGGGTGCTCGGACTGACCGAGCCTTTGGTTCGTCTTCTGCCGTAAAGGTTATTGCCATGTCGTTTCGTGGGCTCAGTGCGGTAACTTGGTGGACTTCGGCGAGGTCGCGGAGCGCCCGTTTGCACCGATTGTTCAAAGAGAAGGTCTCAAAGACTATTAGGACGTTGAAGTTGTCCTTCTCCGATGAGTACTTCTTTGGAGTTGTGGTGAGGATGGCCTCTCCACTTTTTGCTACTTGTCGGAGTACCCAGCATGCTCGGAGGCTATGGGTTGGGACTGTGTGCGGAGTGGCGTGAATCGGGCAGGGCTTGTCCAGCAGTTCGTCAAGAACGGACCTGTGTCCCGTGAAGGGTTTATTTTTCCTGCCCATAGACTGGTGGTTGGGTAACCTGCCAGGATGTATCTGTTTGGCCCGGGCCGCACATTGCGTCAAGGCAGCAGGCTCCAGTTGAGTTTTTTGGGCCCTCCGTGTGCTTTCCATCGCACAGTACTTTTGCACTACTTGTGATAATTCCATGAAACTCTGTATGTGGCGACGGTCGATGGCGTTCAATATTCCCTCGTCGGTGCAATTACGGTGGAAAACTGAAACTACGTCACTATCCGAGCAGTCTTTGATCCTGTTTTTAACAAGCAGGAGTCTGGCCCAAAAGTGGTGGACCATTTCCTGAGGCTGCTGCCACACATACATCAGGTCGTATATATCTGGAGGACCTGAGTTTCTTGGAGAATATAGATTGTGATGGGTGGGTGTATTAAATTTTCTATCCTGTCCCACATCTGTGTTTGGAGTTAGAACGGTTTCTGAGGCGACGAGTTCGGGTCCGGTTAAGCGCAAGGGCTCCGGCAATCCTACACTTGAACCAGAGTTCGAGGTCCCGTCCAAAGGGGAGTATCCGGCTCAGGGGATTCGGAGACCCGAACATACTTGGTTTTCAATATGGGGAGGGAAGTGTCTTTGGCCGGTTCCTCAGCGACCGCCACGAAGTGGGTGATCGACGGGCAATTAATTTCCCTGTGGTTGGGTTTGAGCCTGATTTGATCATAGTCCGTTGAGATCCCAAGGGCGGTGATGCGATCCAGCAGTTCGTTTAAAGAAAAAACATCCACCGGGTCCAATTTTTTGGAGTACTTAGGGCAAATGCGGAGACAGTGACCTGCGGCCACGGGGGGAGTTGCGGGCTTGACGGTCGCGCAGGCCCTTATGGTGAAACCGCCGAACTGGAGGGTCTTCCCCGAAGCTAGGCACCCTCCAGAAGTGATATTTTTGTTGATGACTCGGCGAGCCATAGATCGCTTTTTGCAGACAGCACGGCAAAGCTCTCAATGAAAGCACCAATGTCGGTGTCAAAACCGGCAGATCTCGAGTAGGGGGCCCAAGCTGTGTTCCCTGGCCTCCTGTTACCATTGACCTTAGATGCACAGCTTGGCCTCCTACCTGAGATCTACCCGTTTTGACATCGACAATGGACACATTGAAAATCTCCTTGACGACCGATGTTAAAGGCATGTTTAAGGAGTTTCTTGATGGACTTAAATTATCCACCAAACCTTTGGAAGTGTTTGATCCCGCTAACATGGTGACAGATGCTAACTCCAAAAAGGGGGAAGCTATTAATGAGCATGCTCCTATGCCTAGTGGTAGAAGTGGGAGTGACATCTTTGCCCATGTTGAACCTCCACTTACTTATGGAGGACCGGTTCCCTCCACTCATATGAATCATGTTGGTCCTCCTCCTAAGCTTGTGAAAAATGAGGATTTTGCTTCTTGGGTGTATCGCTTTAAACGTCATTTAGATCATAGTTATACTAATCTTTGGAGAATTATTGAGCAAGGTTTCTACCCGCACGACCCAAGCAACTTCACTCCTAGAGAAGCCACTGATCATCAATTCAACGAGTCCGCTCTTTTCATTCTCCAAGAAGCAATCCCTCCCAAAGATATTGCACACCTCCGACCTTTCACCATGGCCAAGGAAGCATGGCAACATGTTGTTTCCATTTACAAGGGAAGTGCGAGTATTCAACGCTCCAACTTTTAAGTGGTACAAGATGAAGCCGATGAGTTTGCTATGAATGAAGATGAAGAACCTCGTGAGCTTTACCGGAGGTTAACCACTCTCGCAATCTCGCTCCGAGATCATGGGAGCAAGGATACAGATGAAAATGGGATCAAGCACAAGTTTCTCAAGGCCATGATGCCTTACCACAAGGCCATGCCATCCAACATTCGTCAAAGGCCGGACTTTCACGCCTTGTCCTCAAGTGAAGTGTTGGATGAGTTTGTTGCTATGAGGATCTTGGATAAGACCGCCGATAATGCAGTGTTGCATTCTCAATTATCAAAGAAGCCCAACATTGCTTTTAAGGCCAAGGCTAGTATGGAAGAAGAGAGTGAAGAGGAAGGAGAGGAATGTTGCCCCGAAGATAACAAGTATGCTTATCAGGAGCACATGGCTCTTGTGTCACGACAATTTTGGAGCAAGAAGAACACAAGCCCAACTTCAACAAGAACAACTCAAGTGGCACCAATGGCAAACAACTTGTGAGGACATGCTATAATTGTGGCAATATGAGCCACTTTGTTGCGGAATGCCCGTACGAGAAGAGGGAAGACAATGGAGGCAAGCTTATCCGAAAATACAAGGCCAAGTCCTTCCCCAACAAGAACAACTTCACCAAGAAGACTCCTCCCAAGGGGTTGGTGGCACAAGAAGAGTACAATGAGGATGATTATGATGATGATGATGATGACAGTGAGACGGTTGCCATGGCCTCCATTTCCATTGCAACAACTCTACGGGTGTCCCTCTTCGACTCACCCAATGGGAACATCACCGCCAAGTGCCTCATGGCCAAAGCCAACAACAAGGTAACCCCCAACATCAAAACAACCATCACTACTAATCCCTCCTTGATGGATTGCATTGATGAAAGTGAGGGGTGAAAGGAGGAAGAAAATGAATTTGAGTCTTTTATGAGTAAGCTCAAGGGTAAATCCAAGAAGAACTTCGGTGCTCTCTTGGAACAACTTGGTGAAGCCAATGACATGATCGATGATCACGAAGAAACAATCTCTAAGATGGAAGAACATAGTCGTGACTATGCCGATGAGATATCAGATCTCTCTAATGCGCTTGAGGAAGAGCATGGTCATCATTTGGCTCTTGAGGAGTCACACAACGATGATCATGCTAAGTTAAAGAATGATCTTGATCATGCTCTTGTTGTATCTTGTGTGCTCAATTCTGAGAAGGCTAAACTTGGGGTTGACCATGCTAGACTCAAGGAGGAGTTTGACATACTTGGCAAGGCTCACAGGGCCTTGAAGGGTGCTCATGCAAGCCTCAAAGAGTCTCATGATCAACTCCAAGTGAAGCTAACCAAGGAGAAAGCCACATTTCCTCATATGGTTTTAATTGATAATGCAAATGCTACTAACCCATGTTGTAAGCATGTGCATCTTGTGTAGGAGAATGCCAAGTTGAAGGAGCAACTTGAGAAAGGCCTTGTGCCGTTCATACAAGGAGATAAGAACCTCAACGACCTTTTGAGCAATCAAAATGAAGTTGTGGCCAAGGAGGGGATTGGGTTTGCACCCAAGTCCAAGAAGAAGAAGAATGACAAGACCATGCAACCTCCTCCTCTTAAGAAAACCTTTGTGAAGTAGGGAGAGGGTACTCCTAAGGAGAAGAAGAACAACACGAAGGGTGGCAGTGTCAAGAAGGGCAATGCTACTCCTTCCAATAAAACTGGCGATTTTAACCCTTCTTATGTGTTATGCCGTGCTAGTGATGGGCATGGTTATGCCAAATTTGTTGGTTCTTCTTATGAGTACATTGAATGGTATATTTGGGTTCCTAAGACCCTTGTTGCTAACATCAAAGGGCCCATTACAAAATGGGTACCTAAAACCAAGCATTGATCTCTTGTAGGTGTTTGCTTCCGGTGGGGGGTCATGGTTGCTAGATAGTGGAGCCACAAATCATATGACCGGAAGCAAGAACTTGGTGGTGGACGTGCATAAAGTTTCATCTATGCCCACCAATGTCGAATGGAGCGATGCTTTATCCTCTAAGGTATTGGGACTTGGCAAGGTTGTCATTTCTCATGATCTCACGATCGAGAGAGTCTTGCTTGTTGAGTCCCTTGCATACAACTTACTTTCCGTTCGTCAACTTGCACTCATGGGCTTTGCCAATTTCTTTGATATTGATACCATGGCCCTCTTGTGGAGCAAGACTCTTAAAGTAGCCTTTGTTGGGCATGTCGACAACGGTCTTTATGTGATTAACTTTTCGGAGCGACCCACTAAGACCACGAGCCTAATGGCTAAAGTTAACGTGGGATGGCTTTGGCATCGCCGTTGAGCCCACGTGAATATGAGATCTTTGCAAAGTCTTGCAATGGGGGACCATGTCCGTGGACTAACAAATGTTAGTTTTGGCAAAGATCGTGCTTGCAGTGCTTGTATAGAAGGAAAGCTACATGAGAAGGCTCACCCTCCCATGACTATCATCTACTCGAAGAGGCCCTTGGAGCTCCTTCACTTGGATATCTTTGGGCCTCCATACTTTGATAGTCTTGGGGGTAGAAAGTATTGCTTGGTGATTGTGGATGATTATTCAAGATACACTTGGGTATATTTCTTCAAGAGAAAGAGTGAGACTCAACAAACCATCATCGACTTTGCAAATGAAGCTCAACGTCAATACAATGCAAAGAACTTGACAATAATAAGTGACAACGGCATCGAGTTCAAGAACTACACCTTGGATGAGTTTCTTAGTGATGAGGGGATCAAGCATCAATATTCCGCACCTTACACCCCTCAATAAAATGGTGTAGCAGAGAGGAAGAACTGGACGTTGATGGACGCGGCAAGGACCATGATGGCGGAGTTCCAGTCTCCCTACAAATTTTGGGCCGAAAACTTCAACACCGCTTGTCATGCAGCCAATCGGCTCTATCTCCGCGAAGTCTTGAACAAGACTCCATATGAGATACTTACCGGTAACAAGCCCAACCTCAAGTACTTCCGGGTGTTCGATTGTAAGTGTTTCATTCTCAAGAAAGGTGTTCATTTTTCTAAATTTTAGGCTAGAGATCATGAGGGCATATTTGTTGGTTATGCTACAAACTCTCATGCTTATCGTGTCCTCAACAAGTCCACGGGACTCCTTGAGGAGACACGCAACGTGGAGTTTGACGAGAATAACGGCTCCCAAGTGGAGCAAAGTGGTACTTGTGGTGTAGGTGATGAAATTCCTCCCCAAGCCATAAGAAGAATGGGTGTTGGTCATATCCTACCCATCAAGGAATCCCTTGTGGCCGAAGGAGAAGGAAAAAGTTCCACTCAAGTGGAACCATCACCAACCAAAGACCCACACGCTTCCGAAGAACAAAGTGAAGGCCCTCAACCAAGTGAACATGATCAATCTCAGGATGGTGGTGAACCACAAAGTGATGCCCAAGGTCAAGGTACCCCTCCCAAGCAAGTTCAAGATCAAGAGCAAGCTCAAGATCAAGAACAAGCTCAAGAAGACGCTCAAGATGATCAAGTGACCGCTCCTCAACTATCTCTTGAGGAGGAATTGGAGCGTCGTGCCGCCAAGATTGCTTCCAAGCTCACTACCAAAGATCATCTTATGAAGAATGTGCTTGGAAGTTTGAGAAAGGGGGTAAGCACTCGTAGACAATTAGCAAACTATTGTGAACATTACGCATTTGTTTCTTGTGTTGAACCCCAAAAGGTCTATGAGGCGCTCGAGGATCCGGATTGGCTCAATGCCATGCATGAAGAACTCAACAAGTTCGAGCACAACAAGGTGTGGAAATTGGTGCCAAGGCCAACGGGGAACTATAATTTCATTCGAACCAAGTGGATATTCAAGAACAAGCAAGATGCTCATGGGATTATTGTTCGCAACCAGGCTCGTTTGGTAGCACAAGGCTACTCCCAAGTCGAGGGTATCGATTACGGTGAAACCTTTGCTCCCGTTTATCACCTTGAATCTATTCGTTTGTTGATTACTTATGCTTCTCATCATAACTTCAAGTTGCACCAAATGGATGTGAAGAGTGCTTTTCTTAATGGTCCTATTAATGAGTTGGTGTATGTCAAACGACCCCCGGGGTTTGAGGATCCGAAGTTCCCCGATCATGTGTACCTACTCGATTAGGCACTCTATGGCCTTAAACAAGCCCCACGTGCATGGTATGAGCACCTTACCGAGTTGTTGCAAGATCGTGGGTTTGAAATTGGGAAAATCGACCCCACTCTTTTTACTAAGAAGGTCAAAGGGGAGTTGTTTGTATGCCAACTATATGTTGATGATATTATCTTTGGTTCTCCTAACAAAGCTTTCAATGAGGAGTTTGTCACACTCATGACCTCGAAGCTCAAGATGTCCATGATGGGAGAGTTGAAGTTCTTTCCCGGATTCGAAATCAAACAAAGAAGAGAAGGAACCTTCATCAACCAAGCCAAATACACTCAAGACATGCTCAAGAGATTCAAGCTAAGTGATGTCAAGCCGGCTTCCACTCCAATGCTCGCCAAATGCCAACTTGACATTGATCCCAAAGGTAAAGCGGTGGATCAAAAGGTATATCGTTCCATGATTGGCTCCTTGCTTTACCTTTGTGCATCTAGGCGGGATATCATGGTGAGTGTGGGAAGTTGTGCACGGTTTCAAGCCGCACCTAAGGAAAGCCACTGTGTGGCGGTCAAGCAAATCTTTCGATATTTGGCTCATACCCCAAACTTTGGCTTATGGTACCCAAGAGGAGCTAACTTCAATCTTTTGGGCTATTCGGACTCGGATTGGGCGGGAGACAAAGTGGATTGAGAGTCAACCTCTGAAAGGTGCCAATTTCTTGGTTGCTCTTTGGTGAGTTGGTCTTCTAAGAAGCAAAGTTGTGTGTCTCTCTCGGCCACCGAAGCGGAGTATGTGGCCGCCGGTAGTTGTTGTGATGAACTTCTATGGGTGAGGCAAACTTTAATGGATTACGATGTCATTTGTGACAAAGTGCCTCTTTGGTGTGACAATGAAAGTGTCATCAAGATCTCTCTCAACCCGGTGCAACACTTCAAGACGAAGCATATTGAGATTCGGTATCACTTCATGCGGGATCACATTAGGTCAGGGGAGATCGAGCTCAAATATGTCAACACTCATGATAACATTGCAGATATTTTCACAAGGCCCTTGGATGAAGCAAGATTTCACGAGTTAAGGCATGAGCTAAATGTCATTGATTCGAGCAATGTGGCTTGAATCTTTGCACACCCCACCATACTCATCTTGATATCTTGTTTAGGTGTAGGCATGGACATAGGGGGAGTGTTGTTCTCTCAATGAACTTTCCCTCCCCCCATTATGCATAAATTGATCAACTCTTTCACATTAGCCATTGTTGATGGTACTTGTGCTTCAAAGACGAGTTTTGGTCATGGGACCAAGGATAATTCTTCGCGGTGCCATACCAATTGAATAAAACATAGGTGGCTCCGGCCACCACCCTCTCCTTTTGAGAGGTTCTGTTTCGTGTTTGGTCCTTGTTGTCTTTTGGCTTCTTTTGAGCCATGTTTGTGGTTGAGTTGCCTCGTGTGTGTGCTTGTTTGCGTGTCCGATTGCTTGTAATTTGCATTGCAATGGCCGTGTTTTTCTGTTTGGTCGAGACGTGCACTATCTTGGGATTACGGTACTACCGTGGCAAACCACGGTACTACTATTGGAGATGGGTTGCTCCTGTGCTTGCACAGCTGCGTCCCAGGCATGGTACTACCGCTTCCATCGCGGCAGTAATTTTTTACTACTGCTGGAAGAGCGGTACTACCACTCTGTGTGCGGTACTTCCGCCCGAGCGATACTACCGAATGACCCGTGGTATTACCACGCCGTTGCGAGCGAGTGGGGGTTAAGAGCGGGCATGGGGAGTTCCAACTCCCCCATACCCATTCATCTCTTTTTCCCACTTCGTCTCTCTCTCTCCCCTGCCCAAGAACGGCGCCGGAGGACCTCGCCGGATCTCCTTCTTCGCCCGCTCTCCTCGCATTTTGACCGGTGGGATCGATCCCCACCTCGCCCTCTTGCCATGGAACCCGGTATCTCCCTTAGTCTTTCTCTCTTTGCCTCGTTGTTTTGCTTCTAGGTTTTGGGAGATGCATGTGTAGTTCTTGAGATTTTTGGCTAAATCGTTGCAAGAGGAGAGTGTAGGAGAGTGCTCGTGCTGTAGAGATGATATTTGATGTGTTGCAACTCTGTAATTTTGATCAATGGTAGTACCGATCTATATTCCCGGATGTTCCTAGATCCGCTCTTGCCAGATTCAAACCCGTGTGGTACTACCGCTCCTCTCGAGCGGTACTACCGTCCGCTCTGGTGAGATCCACCCCATGCAGTACTACCGCTCCGTTGGAGCGGTACTACCACCCGGTGCTCGGAAGTAAAAAATTACTTCCGCTCTAGGCGCGGTACTACCATGCCATCCCGGCGCAGTACTACCGCGGCTAGAGCAGCTGTAACTTTTTACGTCCGCCTCATGGTGCGGTACTACCTTTGACATATGAACTACCTTGTTGTGACTACCCAATATCATTTCTACATGTTTCATTTGTTTTGGCCTTGGTATTTGCAATGACCCTTCTCATTCTTCTCGTGTGTTTGTGTTGTGTGTCATAGGTGGTGGCTCCAATGTCCATCGCTTGAACCCCAGCCGTGACACGAGCTCCAAGTGGCTTCGCAATCAAGAAGCACCTGAGGCCTCCAATGCCCCACAACACAATGTCAAGCATACTGCCAACAAGTTCAAGGAGCCAAATATTGGCATGCACGAGATGCCTCTAGCCGAGTTCATCACTCGAAGGAGGATCAACCCCTATGTGAAGCCTCATGAGAATGTCAGAGGGAATGAGTTGTTCTGGACCAAGCAGCAAAATCTCATCTACCTCGATGTGATCAAGTCCAAGCAGAACATCTATGTTCCAATGCAATGGATTGGTATGAATCATCTGAAGAAGGACCAGGCATACTTTGGTGAGTCACTGGATTTGGTGGAGCAGTTTGGCATTGAAGAGTTTGTCATGTTCCACATGGACTTTGACCCGGAGATTGTGGCTCAGTTCTTTGCTTCCGTCCACTTCCACACGGATGAGGAGCACACTATGACTTGGATGACCAATGGGAAGAGGATGTCTGCTAAGTGGAAGGAATTCATGGAGATGCTGCATGTTCATGATGAGGGGCTCAATGTGCCCGTTGGTGTCCGCCCTCACGGCAACCCAGAGTCCGCCAACAAGAACAAGCTTCAACCGTTCCTTGTGGAGAAGAAGTTTGCCAATGGCAAGCAGTCTTGGGTGCTCAACCCTTTCCTTGACGTCATGCACCGGATCTTCCGCAACACTCTCTTTCCGTCCATTGATGACAAGGACAAGGTGCATGCTTATCTCGTGGATATGATGCTTCTTTGTGAGGAGGCGCGTCATCAAGTTCCCCAACCACTTGACATCTCTCATATCATGTGGGTTGAGCTTCGGTTTGCGGTCTACAATCGCAAAGTTCCCATCTATGGAACATACCTGCACCTCTTGATCTCGAAGACTTGGGAGAAGCTCTTTCCAGATGAAGAGCTTCTTGCTCCAAACTGGGTTTGCCATGAGCCTATCAAGCTGCGTCAGAAGAACAAGTAGGCCAATACCACTACCCGGGCTGAGGCTAAGGCTGCTAGGGTGAATGTTGATGAGGACGAGTTTGAGGAGGAGGAGGCTGAGGACAGTTTTGCGGGGTACGCTCCTCCCTCTACTGAGCCCTCTTGGGCTAAGAGGCTAAAGGCCAAGATGAAGGATCTGTTCTGCATGCAGGCCAAGGGGCAGTACAAGACCCATGTTGCTCAAAAGGAGAGTTGCCAGCGCGACAAGAGGATCTTGAGGACGTTCAGCGAGCACGTGTCGAGTGGGTCAGAGAAGAACATTACTCCTGAGGCTGGCTAGATAGCGAAACAGGGCCATCAGTGGACTGAGTCAGGGGAGGAGTCCATTCTCGCTACTGAGACCGATGAGGAGATCGTTGGGAGATCACTGCAGAGGGAGCTACCACTTGTGTTGTAGGTGTCCTCTCTGCCTTTTTGGTGTCTTGATGCCAAAGGGGGAGAGAGAGTAGGATTTGCGAGTCGTGTCTCTTTATTTTCATTTCGTTGGACCTTTGTTCGTTGCTTTAGTTTGTTGGTTTGTGGTTGTGTTTGTGTGAGACCCGTAGACTATCATATGGTGTGAGACATATGCACTCAAGCTTATCGTCTTGTCTATTATGTTTAGTAGATTGTGAGCTTATGCTATCTTGTGCCCTTTCCTTTATGCTCATATACATTACCTTGCCTCCATGCTTAGTGTCATTTATATTGTTGCAAGGATTGCCTTGTCTATAAAATATAGGGGGAGTGTTGATCCTAGTATGTGTGATGTGCAGTCCAAAGCATATCTATAGAGTGTACACATCTAGGGGGAGCCTGTCTATATTTTATAGATGTTGGGTTTGCTTATGTTCATTTTTATATCCTTATGTGCAAATCCCGTATTGTCGTCAATCCACCAAAAAGGGGGAGATTGTAAGGGCATTATTCTCCCTATGTGGTTTTGGTGATTGATGACAATGCATTTACGGACTAATCGTGTGCATTGAGCATTTCAGATATCTCATGTCTAGGCACAAGATGATTCGGTGCCCCTCGGAGCCTAGTGAAGATGACGTTTCTCTACGTTTCTTTTCGGTGGATTTGAGTCGTAGGAAAGTTGTACTATTAAGAGGGGGCCCGCTTCGGATAGGTTAGGTTGGAATCAACACGTACACGTATGTTCCTTTGCACCACCTTTCCTTTGCTTCTTTGGAGCACCATCCGTTTATCCGTGTCTTTACAAAATGAAGGCCTCCAAGTGCTATAGTTCTATGGCGTGCGGTAGCTAGTACTGCTCAAGGGAGCAGTAGTAGCACAGTGGCCCACGGTAGTACCGGCCAGGGAAGCGGTAGTACCGTGCTATGCGGTAGTACCGCTCCCCAGGAGCGGTAGTACCGTGGCCTCTAGCCCAGAACACTGACGTGCGCGGAAGTAATTTTTTATGTCCGTGCCCTATGCGGTAGTACCGCTCCCAGCGTGCGGTAGTACCATGCCGGATTTTTGCACAGACCGAAACTCAGCGAAAGTAGCCACGGATGTAATTTTATTAGTCCGTGCCTTCCCAGCCTAGTCGAACCCTGCCTTGAGGTAGTACCGCAAGGACGCGCGGTAGTACCGCTCCGGCGGTTCTACCGCTCGTTGCTTTAATGCAATAGGACCTCGTCTGGTCTCTGCCGTAGGAGCGGTAGTACCGCAAGGCCTTGCGGTGGTACCGTGAGTCTGTGCGGCAGTATCGCAGGTCGCGGGCTGATGAAGTGGGTAACAGTTGGATCTTTTCCCCCACTATATAAAGGTGGTTTTCTTCTCCAAGTTGACTACCTCTTCCCTCCCCAAGCTTCATTGTTGCTCAAAGCTCCATTTTCGCCCAATCTCTCTCCCTAGCCAATCAAACTTGTTGATTCTCTAGGGATTGGTTGAGAAGGCCCCGATCTACACTTCAACCAAGAGAAATTTGATTCCCCCCACTAATCCCTTGCAGATCTTGTTAATCTTGGGTGTTTGAGCACCCTAGACGTTTGAGGTCACCTTGGAGCCATATTCCATCGTGGTGAAGCTTTGTGGTGTTGTTAGGAGCCTCCAATTAAGTTGTGGAGACAGCCCCAACCTTGTTTGTAAAGGTTTGGTCGCCGCCTTCAAGGGCACCAATAGTGGAATCACGACATCTCGCATTGTGTGAGGGCGTGAGGAGAATACGGTGTCCCTAGTGGCTTCTTGGGAGCATTGTGCCTCCACACCGCTCCAACGGAGACGTACTTCCTCTCAAAGGGAAGGAACTTCGGTAACACATCCTCGTCTCCACCGACTCCACTCTTGGTTATCTCTCACCTTTACTTGTGCAGGCTTATATTGTGTTGTATCCTTTGCTTGCTTGTGTGCTTGTTGTTGTTGCATCATATAGGTTGTTCACCTAGTTGCACATCTAGACAACCTACTTTGATGCTAAGTTTAATTTGGTCAAGAAAAGCTAAAAAATGCTAGTTACCTATTCACCCCCCTCTAGTCAACCATATCGATCCTTTCACTCTTTAATCTGGTAGTGGATGTTCTTACTAAAATGTTAGCCAAAGCTGCAGCTCAAGACATGATTACTTTTCTTTGTACTGAGGTTTGCCCCGGGGTATCATCTACCTTCAATATTACAGATGACACCATTTTGTTCTTAGATAACAATACTTCCTGTGCCCAAAATCTCAAAATAGCTTTGACATGTTTCGAGCAAGTGTTTGACACGAGAATTAACTATGCTAAGAGTGAACTCATTCAATATTAATGAGTCTAAGTTCCAAACTTCCTCTCTATCTTATACTGTACTGGTGGTAAATTCCCCATTGAATATCTGAGGAATCCTCTCCATCATGACAAACTAAGAAGGGAAGACATCCAACCCCTTCTAGATAAGATTTTAAAATGGATTTCTGGGTGGAGGCGAAACTCCTCTCATATAAAGGCAGGCTTGTTTTTATAAAAGCATGTCTTGCCAGCATCCCCATTTACTTGTTATCCTTCTTTAAGTTTTGAAAATGGGCTATAGGGTCAACTCATAGAGGCCAACTGTCTGTGGAATGATTCTTAGGGACATAGAAATCTCCATTTAGCTAATTGGGGGATGCTTTGTATGAAAAAAGATTTTTGAGGCTTGAGCATTCCCTATCTCCAAGAAGTTAATTTGTGCTTACTGGGATCTTGGATTAAGAGATATGATGAGGGAGAAGGGAAGCCTTGGAAGATGATTATTGACCACAAGTATATGGCTGGGAGGCCTAACCTCTTTGCACCCAACCCTAACCAAAAAACTTCTAGATTTTGGAAAGGGGTTAAATCTATTTTTCAAGCCTTGAAATTTGGTTATAGATGGAAAGCTGGAGTAGGTAACACGATTAGATTCTAGGAAGATACCTGGTTTGGCACTTCTCCTCTAGCAGTACAATTCTAGCGTATTTATTCTATTTGTAACGAGCAAACTAAATGTATCTATGAGGTCTAGGATGGCCATCAAGTGAAGCTTTCGCTTAGAACAAAAGTTTGATGACAAAATTATGGAGCAGTGGTAACAGCTTGTAGAGATAGCTGGGAGCATTGTTCTTAGCACTGATCTCGACTCTCTTGTTTGGCAACTTGAAAATAAGGGCAATACTCTACTAGATCTTTCTATCATGTTATTAAGTTTAGGGGGGGTCCAACCTATGTTTGTACCAACGGTTTGGAAAATTAGAGCCCC